>NC_138301.1:125610512-125688012 GCF_965601325.2 Salmo salar | reverse complement strand
CCAACCAGTGCTACAACAAGGGATAACACTGCCCTCTTTACCAACCAGTGCTACCACAAGGGATAACACTGCCCTCTTTACCAACCAGTACTACAACAAGGGATAACACTGCCTTCTTTACCAACCAGTTCTACAACAAGGGATAACACTGCCCTCTTTACCAACCAGTACTACAACAAGGGATAACACTGCCCTCTTTATTAACCAGTGCTACAACAAGGGATAACACTGCCGTCTTTACCAACCAGTACTACAACAAGGGATAACATTGCCCTCTTTACCAACCAGTACTACAACAAGGGATAACACTGCCCTCTTTACCAACCAGTACTACAACAAGGGGTAACAATGCCCTCTTTACCAACCAGTGCTACAACAAGGGATAACACTGCCCTCTTTACCAACCAGTGCTACAACAAGGGATAACACTGTCCTCTTTACCAACCAGTACTACAACAAGGGATAACACTGCCCTCTTTACCAACCAGTGCTACAACAAGGGATAACACTGCCCTCTTTACCAACCAGTGCTACAACAAGGGATAACACTGCCCTCTTTACCAACCAGTGCTAAAACAAGGGATAACACTGCCCTCTTTACCAACCAGTACTACAACAAGGGGTAACACTGCCTTCTTTACCAACCAGTGCTACAACAAGGGATAACACTGCCCTCTTTATCAACCAGTACTACAAGAATGGATAACACTGCCCTCTTTATCAACCAGCACTACAAGAAGGGATAACACTGCCCTCTTTACCAACCAGTGCTACAACAAGGGATAACACTGCCCTCTTTACCAACCAGTGCTACAACAAGGGATAACACTGCCCTCTTTACCAACCAGTACTACAACAAGGGATAACACTGCCCTCTTTACCAACCAGTACTACAACAAGGGATAACACTGCCCTCTTTACCAACAAGGGAAAACACTGCCCTCTTTACCAACCAGTGCTACAACAAGGGATATTACTGCCCTCTTTACCAACCAGTGCTACAACAAGGATAACACTGCCCTCTTTACCAACCAGTGCTACAACAAGGGATAACACTGCCCTCTTTACCAACCAGTTCTACAACAAGGGATAACTCTGCCCTCTTTACCAACAAGGGATAACACTGCCCTCTTTACCAACCAGTACTACAACAAGGGATAACACTGCCCTCTTTACCAACCAGTGCTACAACAAGGGATAACACTGCCCTCTTTATCAACCAGTACTACAAGAATGGATAACACTGCCCTCTTTATCAACCAGCACTACAAGAAGGGATAACACTGCCCTCTTTACCAACCAGTGCTACAACAAGGGATAACACTGCCCTCTTTACCAACCAGTGCTACAACAAGGGATAACACTGCCCTCTTTACCAACCAGTACTACAACAAGGGATAACACTGCCCTCTTTACCAACAAGGGATAACACTGCCCTCTTTACCAACCAGTGCTACAACAAGGGATAACACTGCCCTCTTTACCAACCAGTGCTACAACAAGGGATAACACTGCCCTCTTTACCAACCAGTGCTACAACAAGGGATAACACTGCCCTCTTTACCAACCAGTACTACAACAAGGGATAACACTGCCCTCTTTACCAACCAGTACTACAACAAGGAATAACACTGCCCTATTTACCAACAGGTGCTACAACAAGGGATAACACTGCCCTCTTTATCAACCAGTGCTACAACAAGGGATAACACTGCCCTCTTTACCAACCAGTACTACAACAAGGGATAACACTGCCCTCTTTACCAACAAGGGATAACACTGCCCTCTTTACCAACCAGTGCTACAACAAGGGATAACACTGCCCTCTTTACCAACCAGTGCTACAACAAGGGATTACACTGCCCTCTTTACCAACCAGTACTACAACAAGGGATAACACTGCCCTCTTTACCAACCAGTGCTACAACAAGGGATAACACTGCCCTCTTTACCAACCAGTGCTACAACAAGGGATAACACTGCCTTCTTTACCAACCAGTTCTACAACAAGGGATAACACTGCCCTCTTTACCAACCAGTACTACAACAAGGGATAACACTGCCCTCTTTATCAACCAGTGCTACAACAAGGGATAACACTGCCCTCTTTACCAACCAGTACTACAACAAGGAATAACACTGCCCTCTTTACCAACCAGTACTACAACAAGGGATAACTCTGCCCTCTTTACCAACCAGTGGTACAACAAGGGATAACACTGCCCTCTTTACCAACCAGTGCTACAACAAGGGATAACACTGCCCTCTTTATCAACCAGTTCTACAAGAAGGGATAACACTTCCCTCTTTACCAACAAGGGATAACACTGCCCTCTTTACCAACCAGTGCTACAACAAGGGATAACACTGCCCTCTTTACCAACCAGTGCTACAACAACGGATAACACTGCCCTCTTTACCAACCAGTACTACAACAAGGGATAACACTGCCCTCTTTACCAACCAGTACTACAACAAGGGATAACACTGCCCTCTTTACCAACAAGGGATAACACTGCCCTCTTTACCAACCAGTGCTACAACAAGGGATAACACTGCCCTCTTTACCAACCAGTGCTACAACAAGGGATAACACTGCCCTCTTTACCAACCAGTGCTACAACAAGGGATAACACTGCCCTCTTTACCAACCAGTACTACAACAAGGGATAACACTGCCCTCTTTACCAACCAGTTCTACAACAAGGGATAACACTGCCCTCTTTACCAACCAGTACTACAACAAGGGATAACACTGCCCTCTTTATCAACCAGTGCTACAACAAGGGATAACACTGCCCTCTTTACCAACCAGTACTATAACAAGGGATAACACTGCCCTCTTTACCAACAAGGGATAACACTGCCCTCTTTACCAACCAGTGCTACAACAAGGGATAACACTGCCCTCTTTACCAACCAGTGCTACAACAAGGGATAACACTGCCCTCTTTACCAACCAGTACTACAACAAGGGATAACACTGCCCTCTTTACCAACAGGTGCTACAACAAGGGATAACACTGCCCTCTTTACCAACCAGTGCTACAACAAGGGATAACACTGCCTTCTTTACCTACCAGTTCTACAACAAGGGATAACACTGCCCTCTTTACCAACCAGTACTACAACAAGGGATAACACTGCCCTCTTTATCAACCAGTGCTACAACAAGGGATAACACTGCCCTCTTTACCAACCAGCACTACAACAAGGGATAACACTGCTCTCTTTACCAACCGGTACTACAACAAGGGATAACACTGCCCTCTTTACCAACAAGGGATAACACTGCCCTCTTTACCAACCAGTGCTACAACAAGGGATAACACTGCCCTCTTTACCAACCAGTGCTACAACAAGGAATAACACTGCCCTCTTTACCAACCAGTGCTACAACAAGGGATAACACTGCCCTCTTTACCAACCAGTTCTACAACAAGGGATAACACTGCCCTCTTTACCAACCAGTACTACAACAAGGGATAACACTGCCCTCTTTCCAAACTAGTTCTACAACAAGGGATAACACTGCCCTCTTTACCAACCAGTACTACAACAAGGGATAACACTGCCCTCTTTACCAACCAGTACTACAACAAGGGATAACACTGCCCTCTTTACCAACCAGTGCTACAACAAGGGATAACACTGCCCTCTTTATCAACCAGTGCTACAACAAGGGATAACACTGCCCTCTTTACCAACAAGGGATAACACTGTCCTCTTTACCAACCAGTGCTACAACAAGGGATAACACTGCCCTCTTTACCAACCAGTCCTACAACAAGGGATAACACTGCCCTCTTTACCAACCAGTACTACAACAAGGGATAACACTGCCCTCTTTACCAACCAGTACTACAACAAGGGATAACACTGCCCTCTTTACCAACCAGTACTACAACAAGGGATATCACTGCCCTCTTTATCAACCAGTGCTACAACAAGGGATAACACTGCCCTCTTTACCAACCAGTACTACAACAAGGGATAACACTGCCCTCTTTACCAACAAGGGATAACACTGCCCTCTTTACCAACCAGTGCTACAACAAGGGATAACACTGCCCTCTTTATCAACCAGTGCTACAACAAGGGATAACACTGCCCTCTTTACCAACCAGTACTACAACAAGGGATAGCACTGCCCTCTTTACCAACAGGTGCTACAACAAGGGATTACACTGCCCTCTTTACCAACCAGTGCTACAACAAGGGATAACACTGCCTTCTTTACCAACCAGTTCTACAACAAGGGATAACTCTGCCCTCTTTACCAACCAGTGGTACAACAAGGGATAACACTGCCCTCTTTACCAACCAGTACTACAACAAGGGATAACACTGCCCTCTTTACCAACAAGGGATAACACTGCCCTCTTTATCAACCAGTGCTACAACAAGGGATATCACTGCCCTCTTTACCAACCAGTACTACAACAAGGGATAACACTGCCCTCTTTACCAACCAGTACTACAACAAGGGATAACTCTGCCCTCTTTACCAACCAGTGGTACAACAAGGGATAACACTGCCCTCTTTACCAACCAGTTGTACAACAAGGGATAACACTGCCCTCTTTACCAACCAGTACTACAACAAGGGATAACACTTCCCTCTTTACCAACAAGGGATATCACTGCCCTCTTTACCAACCAGTGCTACAAAAAGGGATAACACTGCCCTCTTTACCAACCAGCACTACAACAAGGGATAACACTGCTCTCTTTACCAACCGGTACTACAACAAGGGATAACACTGCCCTCTTTACCAACAAGGGATAACACTGCCCTCTTTACCAACCAGTGCTACAACAAGGGATAACACTGCCCTCTTTACCAACCAGTGCTACAACAAGGAATAACACTGCCCTCTTTACCAACCAGTGCTACAATAAGGGATAACACTGCCCTCTTTACCAACCAGTACTACAACAAGGGATAACACTGCCCTCTTTCCCAACTAGTTCTACAACAAGGGATAACACTGCCCTCTTTACCAACCAGTACTACAACAAGGGATAACACTGCCCTCTTTACCAACCAGTACTACAACAAGGGATAACACTGCCCTCTTTACCAACCAGTGCTACAACAAGGGATACCACTGCCCACTTTATCAACCAGTGCTACAACAAGGGATAACACTGCCCTCTTTACCAACCAGTACTACAACAAGGGAGAACTCTGCCCTCTTTACCAACCAGTGGTACAACAAGGGATAACACTGCCCTCTTTATCAACCAGTTCTACAAGAAGGGATAACACTTCCCTCTTTACCAACAAGGGATAACACTGCCCTCTTTACCAACCAGTGCTACAACAAGGGATAACACTGCCCTCTTTACCAACCAGTGCTACAACAAGGGATAACACTGCCCTCTTTACCAACCAGCACTACAACAAGGGATAACACTGCTCTCTTTACCAACCGGTACTACAACAATGGATAACACTGCCCTCTTTACCAACAAGGGATACCACTGCCCTCTTTACCAACCAGTGCTACAACAAGGGATAACACTGCCCTCTTTACCAACCAGTGCTACAACAAGGAATAACACTGCCCTCTTTACCAACCAGTGCTACAACAAGGGATATCACTGCCCTCTTTCCCAACTAGTTCTACAACAAGGGATAACACTGCCCTCTTTACCAACCAGTACTACAACAAGGGATAACACTGCCCTCTTTACCAACCAGTACTACAACAAGGGATAACACTGCCCTCTTTACCAACTAGTTCTACAACAAGGGATAACACTGCCCTCTTTACCAACCAGTACTACAACAAGGGATAACACTGCCCTCTTTACCAACCAGTACTACAACAAGGGATAACACTGCCCTCTTTACCAACCAGTGCTACAACAAGGGATAACACTGCCCTCTTTATCAACCAGTGCAACAACAAGGGATAACACTGCCCTCTTTACCAACAAGGGATAACACTGTCCTCTTTACCAACCAGTGCTACAACAAGGGATAACACTGCCCTCTTTACCAACCAGTCCTACAACAAGGGATAACACTGCCCTCTTTACCAACCAGTACTACAACAAGGGATAACACTGCCCTCTTTACCAACCAGTACTACAACAAGGGATAACACTGCCCTCTTTACCAACCAGTACTACAACAAGGGATATCACTGCCCTCTTTACCAACAAGGGATAACACTGCCCTCTTTACCAACCAGTACTACAACAAGGAATAACACTGCCCTCTTTACCAACAGGTGCTACAACAAGGGATATCACTGCCCTCTTTATCAACCAGTGCTACAACAAGGGATAACACTGCCCTCTTTACCAACCAGTACTACAACAAGGGATAACACTGCCCTCTTTACCAACAAGGGATAACACTGCCCTCTTTACCAACCAGTGCTACAACAAGGGATAACACTGCCCTCTTTATCAACCAGTGCTACAACAAGGGATAACACTGCCCTCTTTACCAACCAGTACTACAACAAGGGATAGCACTGCCCTCTTTACCAACAGGTGCTACAACAAGGGATTACACTGCCCTCTTTACCAACCAGTGCTACAACAAGGGATAACACTGCCTTCTTTACCAACCAGTTCTACAACAAGGGATAACACTGCCCTCTTTACCAACCAGTGCTACAATAAGGGATAACACTGCCCTCTTTACCAACCAGTTCTACAACAAGGGATAACACTGCCCTCTTTACCAACCAGTACTACAACAAGGGATAACACTGCCCTCTTTCCCAACTAGTTCTACAACAAGGGATAACACTGCCCTCTTTACCAACCAGTACTACAACAAGGGATAACACTGCCCTCTTTACCAACCAGTACTACAACAAGTGATAACACTTCCCTCTTTACCAACCAGTGCTACAACAAGGGATACCACTGCCCTCTTTATCAACCAGTGCTACAACAAGGGATAACACTGCCCTCTTTACCAACCAGTACTACAACAAGGGAGAACTCTGCCCTCTTTACCAACCAGTGGTACAACAAGGGATAACACTGCCCTCTTTATCAACCAGTTCTACAAGAAGGGATAACACTTCCCTCTTTACCAACAAGGGATAACACTACCCTCTTTACCAACCAGTGCTACAACAAGGGATAACACTGCCCTCTTTACCAACCAGTGCTACAACAAGGGATAACACTGCCCTCTTTACCAACCAGCACTACAACAAGGGATAACACTGCTCTCTTTACCAACCGGTACTACAACAATGGATAACACTGCCCTCTTTACCAACAAGGGATACCACTGCCCTCTTTACCAACCAGTGCTACAACAAGGGATAACACTGCCCTCTTTACCAACCAGTGCTACAACAAGGAATAACACTGCCCTCTTTACCAACCAGTGCTACAACAAGGGATAACACTGCCCTCTTTACCAACCAGTTCTACAACAAGGGATAACACTGCCCTCTTTACCAACCAGTACTACAACAAGGGATAACACTGCCCTCTTTCCCAACTAGTTCTACAACAAGGGATAACACTGCCCTCTTTACCAACCAGTACTACAACAAGGGATAACACTGCCCTCTTTACCAACCAGTACTACAACAAGGGATAACACTGCCCTCTTTACCAACCAGTGCTACAACAAGGGATAACACTGCCCTCTTTATCAACCAGTGCAACAACAAGGGATAACACTGCCCTCTTTACCAACAAGGTATAACACTGTCCTCTTTACCAACCAGTGCTACAACAAGGGATAACACTGCCCTCTTTACCAACCAGTCCTACAACAAGGGATAACACTGCCCTCTTTACCAACCAGTACTACAACAAGGGATAACACTGCCCTCTTTACCAACCAGCACTACAACAAGGAATAACACTGCCCTCTTTACCAACAGGTGCTACAACAAGGGATAACACTGCCCTCTTTATCAACCAGTACTACAACAAGGGATAACACTGCCCTCTTTATCAACCAGTGCTACAACAAGGGATAACACTGCCCTCTTTACCAACCAGTACTACAACAAGGGATAACACTGCCCTCTTTACCAACAAGGGATAACACTGCCCTCTTTACCAACCAGTGCTACAACAAGGGATAACACTGCCCTCATTATCAACCAGTGCTACAACAAGGGATAACACTGCCCTCTTTACCAACCAGTACTACAACAAGGGATAGCACTGCCCTCTTTACCAACAGGTGCTACAACAAGGGATTACACTGCCCTCTTTACCAACCAGTGCTACAACAAGGGATAACACTGCCTTCTTTACCAACCAGTTCTACAACAAGGGATAACACTGCCCTCTTTACCAACCAGTGCTACAATAAGGGATAACACTGCCCTCTTTACCAACCAGTTCTACAACAAGGGATAACACTGCCCTCTTTACCAACCAGTACTACAACAAGGGATAACACTGCCCTCTTTCCCAACTAGTTCTACAACAAGGGATAACACTGCCCTCTTTACCAACCAGTACTACAACAAGGGATAACACTGCCCTCTTTACCAACCAGTACTACAACAAGTGATAACACTGCCCTCTTTACCAACCAGTGCTACAACAAGGGATACCACTGCCCTCTTTATCAACCAGTGCTACAACAAGGGATAACACTGCCCTCTTTACCAACCAGTACTACAACAAGGGAGAACTCTGCCCTCTTTACCAACCAGTGGTACAACAAGGGATAACACTGCCCTCTTTATCAACCAGTTCTACAAGAAGGGATAACACTTCCCTCTTTACCAACAAGGGATAACACTACCCTCTTTACCAACCAGTGCTACAACAAGGGATAACACTGCCCTCTTTACCAACCAGTGCTACAACAAGGGATAACACTGCCCTCTTTACCAACCAGCACTACAACAAGGGATAACACTGCTCTCTTTACCAACCGGTACTACAACAATGGATAACACTGCCCTCTTTACCAACAAGGGATACCACTGCCCTCTTTACCAACCAGTGCTACAACAAGGGATAACACTGCCCTCTTTACCAACCAGTGCTACAACAAGGAATAACACTGCCCTCTTTACCAACCAGTGCTACAACAAGGGATAACACTGCCCTCTTTACCAACCAGTTCTACAACAAGGGATAACACTGCCCTCTTTACCAACCAGTACTACAACAAGGGATAACACTGCCCTCTTTCCCAACTAGTTCTACAACAAGGGATAACACTGCCCTCTTTAACAACCTGTACTACAACAAGGGATAACACTGCCCTCTTTACCAACCAGTACTACAACAAGGGATAACACTGCCCTCTTTACCAACCAGTGCTACAACAAGGGATAACACTGCCCTCTTTATCAACCAGTGCAACAACAAGGGATAACACTGCCCTCTTTACCAACAAGGGATAACACTGTCCTCTTTACCAACCAGTGCTACAACAAGGGATAACACTGCCCTCTTTACCAACCAGTCCTACAACAAGGGATAACACTGCCCTCTTTACCAACCAGTACTACAACAAGGGATAACACTGCCCTCTTTACCAACCAGTACTACAACAAGGGATAACACTGCCCTCTTTACCAACCAGTACTACAACAAGGGATATCACTGCCCTCTTTACCAACAAGGGATAACACTGCCCTCTTTACCAACCAGTGCTACAACAAGGGATAACACTGCCCTCTTTATCAACCAGTGCTACAACAAGGGATAACACTGCCCTCTTTACCAACCAGTACTACAACAAGGGATAGCACTGCCCTCTTTACCAACAGGTGCTACAACAAGGGATTAC
Organism: Salmo salar; assembly: GCF_965601325.2. NCBI lineage: Eukaryota > Metazoa > Chordata > Actinopteri > Salmoniformes > Salmonidae > Salmo > Salmo salar. The sequence continues at coordinate 125,678,258 of NC_138301.1, read as the reverse complement.
ACTGCCCTCTTTATCAACCAGTGCTACAACAAGGGATATCACTGCCCTCTTTACCAACCAGTACTACAACAAGGGATAACACTGCCCTCTTTACCAACCAGTACTACAACAAGGGATAACTCTGCCCTCTTTACCAACCAGTGGTACAACAAGGGATAACACTGCCCTCTTTACCAACCAGTACTACAACAAGGGATAACACTTCCCTCTTTACCAACAAGGGATAACACTGCCCTCTTTACCAACCAGTGCTACAACAAGGGATAACACTGCCCTCTTTACCAACCAGTGCTACAACAAGGGATAACACTGCCCTCTTTACAAACCAGCACTACAACAAGGGATAACACTGCTCTCTTTACCAACCGGTACTACAACAAGGGATAACACTGCCCTCTTTACCAACAAGGGATAACACTGCCCTCTTTACCAACCAGTGCTACAACAAGGGATAACACTGCCCTCTTTACCAACCAGTGCTACAACAAGGAATAACACTGCCCTCTTTACCAACCAGTGCTACAATAAGGGATAACACTGCCCTCTTTACCAACCAGTTCTACAACAAGGGATAACACTGCCCTCTTTACCAACGAGTACTACAACAAGGGATAACACTGCCCTCTTTCCCAACTAGTTCTACAACAAGGGATAACACTTCCCTCTTTACCAACCAGTACTACAACAAGGGATAACACTGCCCTCTTTACCAACCAGTACTACAACAAGGGATAACACTGCCCTCTTTACCAACCAGTGCTACAACAAGGGATAACACTGCCCTCTTTATCAACCAGTGCTACAACAAGGGATAACACTGCCCTCTTTACCAACAAGGGATAACACTGTCGTCTTTACCAACCAGTGCTACAACAAGGGATAACACTGCCCTCTTTACCAACCAGTCCTACAACAAGGGATAACACTGCCCTCTTTACCAACAGGTGCTACAACAAGGGAAAACACTGCCCTCTTTACCAACCAGTACTACAACAAGGGATAACACTGCCCTCTTTACCAACCAGTACTACAACAAGGGATTACACTGCCCTCTTTACCAACCAGTGCTACAACAAGGCATAACACTGCCCTCTTTACCAACCAGTACTACAACAAGGGGTAACACTGCCCTCTTTACCAACCAGTGCTACAACAATGGATAACACTGCCCTCTTTACCAACCAGTACTACCACAAGAGGTCACACTGCCCTCTTTACCAACCAGTGCTACAACAAGGGATAACACTGCCCTCTTTACCAACCAGTACTACAACAAGGGATAACACTGCCTTCTTTACCAACCACTTCTACAACAAGGGAAAACACTGCCCTCTTTACTAACCAGTACTACAACAAGGGATAACACTGCCCTCTTTATTAACCAGTGCTACAACAAGGGATAACACTGCCCTCTTTACCAACCAGTGCTACAACAAGGGATAGATCTGCCCTCTTTACCAACAAGTACTACAACAAGGGATAACACTGCCCTCTTTACCAACCAGTACTACCACAAGAGGTCACACTGCCCTCTTTACCAACCAGTGCTACAACAAGGGATAACACTGCCCTCTTTACCAACCAGTGCTACAACAAGGGATAACACTGCCCTCTTTACCAACCAGTACTACAACAAGGGATAACACTGCCCTCTTTACCAACCAGTGCTATAACAAGGGATAACACTGCCCTCTTTACCAACCAGTGCTACAACAAGGGATAACACTGCCCTCTTTACCAACCAGTGCTACAACAAGGGATAACACTGCCCTCTTTACCAACCAGTACTACAACAAGGGATAACACTGCCTTCTTTACCAACCACTTCTACAACAAGGGAAAACACTGCCCTCTTTACTAACCAGTACTACAACAAGGGATAACACTGCCCTCTTTATTAACCAGTGCTACAACAAGGGATAACACTGCCCTCTTTACCAACCAGTGCTACAACAAGGGATAGATCTGCCCTCTTTACCAACCAGTGCTACAACAAGGGATAACACTGCCCTCTTTACCAACCAGTACTACAACAAGGGATAACACTGCCCTCTTTACCAACCAGTAATACAACAAGGGATAACACTGCCCTCTTTACCAACAAGGGAAAACACTGCCCTCTTTACCAACCAGTGCTACAACAAGGGATAACGCTGCCCTCTTTACCAACCAGTGCTACAACAAGGATAACACTGCCCTCTTTACCATCCAGTTCTACAACAAGGGATAACACTGCCCTCTTTACCAACCAGTACTACAACAAGGGATAACACTGCCCTCTTTACCAACAAGGGATAACACTGCCCTCTTTACCAACCAGTGCTACAACAAGGGATAACACTGCCCTCTTTACCAACCAGTGCTACAACAAGGGATAACACTGCCCTCTTTACCAACCAGTACTACAACAAGGGATAACACTGCCCTCTTTACCAACAGGTGCTACAACAAGGGAAAACACTGCCCTCTTTACCAACCATTACTACAACAAGAGATAACACTGCCCTCTTTACCAACCAGTACTACAACAAGGGATTACACTGCCCTCTTTACCAACCAGTAATACAACAAGGCATAACACTGCCCTCTTTACCAACCAGTACTACAACAAGGGGTAACTCTGCCCTCTTTACCAACCAGTGCTACAACAATGGATAAAACTGCCCTCTTTATCAACCAGTGCTACAACAAGGGATAACACTGCCCTCTTTACCAACCAGTACTACAACAAGGGATAACGCTGCCCTCTTTACCAATCTGTACTACAACAAGAGGTAACACTGCCCTCTTTACCAACCAGTGCTACAACAAGGGATAACACCGCCCTCTTTACCAACCAGTGCTACAACAAGGGATAACACTGCCCTCTTTACCAACCAGTGCTACAACAAGGGATAACACTGCCCTCTTTACCAACCAGTACTACAACAAGGGATAACACTGCCTTCTTTACCAACCACTTCTACAACAAGGGAAAACACTGCCCTCTTTACCAACCAGTACTACAACAAGGGATAACACTGCCCTCTTTATTAACCAGTGCTACAACAAGGGATAACACTGCCCTCTTTACCAACCAGTGCTACAACAAGGGATAACACTGCCCTCTTTACCAACCAGTGCTACAACAAGGGATAACACTGCCCTCTTTACCAACCAGTGCTACAACAAGGGATAACACTGCCCTCTTTACCAACCAGCACTACAACAAGGGATAACACTGCCCTCTTTACCAACAAGGGATAACACTGCCCTCTTTACCAACCAGTGCTACAACAAGGGATAACACTGCCCTCTTTACCAACCAGTGCTACAACAAGGGATAACACTGCCCTCTTTACCAACCAGTTCTACAACAAGGGATAACACTGCCCTCTTTACCAACCAGTACTACAACAAGGGATAACACTGCCCTCTTTCCCAACTAGTTCTACAACAAGGGATAACACTGCCCTCTTTACCAACCAGTACTACAACAAGGGATAACACTGCCCTCTTTACCAACCAGTACTACAACAAGGGATAACACTGCCCTCTTTACCAACCAGTGCTACAACAAGGGATAACACTGCCCTCTTTATCAACCAGTGCTACAACAAGGGATACACTGCCCTCTTTACCAACAAGGGATAACACTGTCCTCTTTACCAACCAGTGCTACAACAAGGGATAACACTGCCCTCTTTACCAACCAGTCCTACAACAAGGGATAACACTGCCCTCTTTACCAACCAGCACTACAACAAGGGATAACACTGCCCTCTTTACCAACAAGGGATAACACTGCCCTCTTTACCAACCAGTGCTACAACAAGGGATAACACTGCCCTCTTTACCAACCAGTGCTACAACAAGGGATAACACTGCCCTCTTTACCAACCAGTTCTACAACAAGGGATAACACTGCCCTCTTTACCAACCAGTACTACAACAAGGGATAACACTGCCCTCTTTCCCAACTAGTTCTACAACAAGGGATAACACTGCCCTCTTTACCAACCAGTACTACAACAAGGGATAACACTGCCCTCTTTACCAACCAGTACTACAACAAGGGATAACACTGCCCTCTTTACCAACCAGTGCTACAACAAGGGATAACACTGCCCTCTTTATCAACCAGTGCTACAACAAGGGATACACTGCCCTCTTTACCAACAAGGGATAACACTGTCCTCTTTACCAACCAGTGCTACAACAAGGGATAACACTGCCCTCTTTACCAACCAGTCCTACAACAAGGGATAACACTGCCCTCTTTACCAACAGGTGCTACAACAAGGGAAAACACTGCCCTCTTTACCAACCAGTACTACAACAAGGGATAACACTGCCCTCTTTACCAACAACGGATAACACTGCCCTCTTTACCAACCAGTGCTACAACAAGGATAACACTGCCCTCTTTACCATCCAGTGCTACAACAAGGGATAACACTGCCCTCTTTACCAACCAGTGCTACAACAAGGGATAACACTGCCCTCTTTACCAACCAGTACTACAACAAGGGATAACACTGCCCTCTTTACCAACAGGTGCTACAACAAGGGAAAACACTGCCCTCTTTACCAACCAGTACTACAACAAGGCATAACACTGCCCTCTTTACCAACCAGTACTACAACAAGGGGTAACACTGCCATCTTTACCAACCAGTGCTACAACAATGGATAAAACTGCCCTCTTTATCAACCAGTGCTACAACAAGGGATAACACTGCCCTCTTTACCAACCAGTACTACAACAAGGGATAACGCTGCCCTCTTTACCAACCAGTACTACAACAAGAGGTAACACTGCCCTCTTTACCAACCAGTGCTACAACAAGGGATAACACCGCCCTCTTTACCAACCAGTGCTACAACAAGGGATAACACTGCCCTCTTTACCAACCAGTGCTACAACAAGGGATAACACTGCCCTCTTTACCAACCAGTACTACATCAAGGGACTACACTGCCTTCTTTACCAACCACTTCTACAACAAGGGAAAACACTGCCCTCTTTACCAACCAGTACTACAACAAGGGATAACACTGCCCTCTTTATTAACCAGTGCTACAACAAGGGATAACACTGCCCTCTTTACCAACCAGTGCTACAACAAGGGATAACACTGCCCTCTTTACCAACCAGTGCTACAACAAGGGATAACACGGCCCTCTTTACCAACCAGTACTACAACAAGGGATAACACTGCCCTCTTTATCAACAAGGGATAACACTGCCCTCTTTACCAACCAGTGCTACAACAAGGGATATTACTGCCCTCTTTACCAACCAGTGCTACAACAAGGATAACACTGCCCTCTTTACCAACCAGTGCTACAACAAGGGATAACACTGCCCTCTTTACCAACCAGTACTACAACAAGGGATAACACTGCCCTCTTTACCAACAAGGGATAACACTGCCCTCTTTACCAACCAGTGCTACAACAAGGGATAACACTGCCCTCTTTACCAACCAGTACTACAACAAGGGATAACACTGCCCTCTTTACCAACAGGTGCTACAACAAGGGATAACACTGCCCTCTTTATCAACCAGTGCTACAACAAGGGATAACACTGCCCTCTTTACCAACCAGTACTACAACAAGGGATAACACTGCCCTCTTTACCAACAACGGATAACACTGCCCTCTTTACCAACCAGTGCTACAACAAGGGATAACACTGCCCTCTTTACCAACCAGTGCTACAACAAGGGATAACACTGCCCTCTTTACCAACCAGTACTACAACAAGGGATAACACTGCCCTCTTTACCAACAGGTGCTACAACAAGGGATAACACTGCCCTCTCTACCAACCAGTGCTACAACAAGGGATAACACTGCCTTCTTTACCAACCAGTTCTACAACAAGGGATAACACTGCCCTCTTTACCAACCAGTACTACAACAAGGGATAACACTGCCCTCTTTATCAACCAGTGCTACAACAAGGGATAACACTGCCCTCTTTACCAACCAGTACTACAACAAGGGATAACACTGCCCTCTTTACCAACCAGTACTACAACAAGGGATAACTCTGCCCTCTTTACCAACCAGTGGTACAACAAGGGATAACACTGCCCTCTTTACCAACCAGTGCTACAACAAGGGATAACACTGCCCTCTTTATCAACCAGTTCTACAAGAAGGGATAACACTTCCCTCTTTACCAACAAGGGATAACACTGCCCTCTTTATCAACCAGTGCTACAACAAGGGATAACACTGCCCTCTTTACCAACCAGTGCTACAACAAGGGATAACACAGCCCTCTTTACCAACCAGTACTACAACAAGGGATAACACTGCCCTCTTTACCAACCAGTACTACAACAAGGGATAACACTGCCCTCTTTACCAACAAGGGATAACACTGCCCTCTTTACCAACCAGTGCTACAACAAGGGATAACACTGCCCTCTTTACCAACCAGTGCTACAACAAGGGATAACACTGCCCTCTTTACCAACCAGTACTACAACAAGGGATAACACTGCCCTCTTTACCAACCAGTACTACAACAAGGGATAAGATTGCCCTCTTTACCAACCAGTACTACAACAAGGGATAACACTGCCCTCTTTACCAACCAGTGCTACAACAAGGGATAACACTGCCCTCTTTACCAACCAGTGCTACAACAAGGGATAACACTGCCCTCTTTACCAACCAGTACTACAACAAGGGATAACACTGCCCTCTTTACCAACCAGTTCTACAACAAGGGATAACACTGCCCTCTTTACCAACCAGTACTACAACAAGGGGTAACTCTGCCCTCTTTACCAACCAGTGCTACAACAATGGATAAAACTGCCCTCTTTATCAACCAGTGCTACAACAAGGGATAACACTGCCCTCTTTACCAACCAGTACTACAACAAGTGATAACGCTGCCCTCTTTACCAACCAGTACTACAACAAGAGGTAACACTGCCCTCTTTACCAACCAGTGCTACAACAAGGGATAACACCGCCCTCTTTACCAACCAGTGCTACAACAAGGGATAACACTGCCCTCTTTACCAACCAGTGCTACAACAAGGGATAACACTGCCCTCTTTACCAACCAGTACTACAACAAGGGATAACACTGCCTTCTTTACCAACCACTTCTACAACAAGGGAAAACACTGCCCTCTTTACCAACCAGTACTACAACAAGGGATATCACTGCCCTCTTTATTAACCAGTGCTACAACAAGGGATAACACTGCCCTCTTTACCAACCAGTGCTACAACAAGGGATAACACTGCCCTCTTTACCAACCAGTGCTACAACAAGGGATAACACTGCCCTCTTTACCAACCAGTGCTACAACAAGGGATAACACTGCCCTCTTTACCAACCAGCACTACAACAAGGGATAACACTGCCCTCTTTACCAACCAGTACTACAACAAGAGATAACACTGCCCTCTTTACCAACAAGGGATAACACTGCCCTCTTTACCAACCAGTGCTACAACAAGGGATAACACTGCCCTCTTTACCAACCAGTGCTACAACAAGGGATAACACTGCCCTCTTTACCAACCAGTACTACAACAAGGGATAACACTGCCCTCTTTACCAACCAGTACTACAACAAGGGAAAACACTGCCCTCTTTACCAACCAGTTCTACAACAAGGGATAACACTGCCCTCTTTACCAACCAGTACTACAACAAGGGATAACACTGCCCTCTTTCCCAACTAGTTCTACAACAAGGGATAACACTGCCCTCTTTACCAACCAGTACTACAACAAGGGATAACACTGCCCTCTTTACCAACCAGTACTACAACAAGGGATAACACTGCCCTCTTTACCAACCAGTGCTACAACAAGGGATAACACTGCCCTCTTTATCAACCAGTGCTACAACAAGGGATAACACTGCCTTCTTTACCAACAAGGGATAACACTGTCCTCTTTACCAACCAGTGCTACAACAAGGGATAACACTGCCCTCTTTACCAACCAGTCCTACAACAAGGGATAACACTGCCCTCTTTCCCAACTAGTTCTACAACAAGGGATAACACTGCCCTCTTTACCAACCAGTACTACAACAAGGGATAACACTGCCCTCTTTACCAACCAGTACTACAACAAGGGATAACACTGCCCTCTTTACCAACCAGTGCTACAACAAGGGATAACACTGCCCTCTTTATCAACCAGTGCTACAACAAGGGATAACACTGCCTTCTTTACCAACAAGGGATAACACTGTCCTCTTTACCAACCAGTGCTACAACAAGGGATAACACTGCCCTCTTTACCAACCAGTCCTACAACAAGGGATAACACTGCCCTCTTTACCAACAGGTGCTACAACAAGGGAAAACACTGCCCTCTTTACCAACCAGTACTACAACAAGGGATAACACTGCCCTCTTTACCAACCAGTACTACAACAAGGGATTACACTGCCCTCTTTACCAACCAGTACTACAACAAGGCATAACACTGCCCTCTTTACCAACCAGTACTACAACAAGGGGTAACACTGCCCTCTTTACCAACCAGTGCTACAACAATGGATAACACTGCCCTCTTTATCAACCAGTGCTACAACAAGGGATAACACTGCCCTCTTTACCAACCAGTACTACAACAAGGGATAACACTGCCCTCTTTACCAACCAGTGCTACAACAAGGGATAACACTGCCATCATTACCAACCAGTGCTACAACAATGGATAACACTGCCCTCTTTATCAACCAGTGCTACAACAAGGGATAACACTGCCCTCTTTACCAACCAGTACTACAACAAGGGATAACACTGCCCTCTTTACCAACCAGTACTACAACAAGAGGTAACACTGCCCTCTTTACCAACCAGTGCTACAACAAGGGATAACACTGCCCTCTTTATCAACCAGTGCAACAACAAGGGATAACACTGCCCTCTTTACCAACAAGGGATAACACTGTCCTCTTTACCAACCAGTGCTACAACAAGGGATAACACTGCCCTCTTTACCAACCAGTCCTACAACAAGGGATAACACTGCCCTCTTTACCAACCAGTACTACAACAAGGGATAACACTGCCCTCTTTACCAACCAGTACTACAACAAGGGATAACACTGCCCTCTTTACCAACCAGTACTACAACAAGGGATATCACTGCCCTCTTTACCAACAAGGGATAACACTGCCCTCTTTACCAACCAGTACTACAACAAGGAATAACACTGCCCTCTTTACCAACAGGTGCTACAACAAGGGATATCACTGCCCTCTTTATCAACCAGTGCTACAACAAGGGATAACACTGCCCTCTTTACCAACCAGTACTACAACAAGGGATAACACTGCCCTCTTTACCAACAAGGGATAACACTGCCCTCTTTACCAACCAGTGCTACAACAAGGGATAACACTGCCCTCTTTATCAACCAGTGCTACAACAAGGGATAACACTGCCCTCTTTACCAACCAGTACTACAACAAGGGATAGCACTGCCCTCTTTACCAACAGGTGCTACAACAAGGGATTACACTGCCCTCTTTACCAACCAGTGCTACAACAAGGGATAACACTGCCTTCTTTACCAACCAGTTCTACAACAAGGGATAACACTGCCCTCTTTACCAACCAGTGCTACAATAAGGGATAACACTGCCCTCTTTACCAACCAGTTCTACAACAAGGGATAACACTGCCCTCTTTACCAACCAGTACTACAACAAGGGATAACACTGCCCTCTTTCCCAACTAGTTCTACAACAAGGGATAACACTGCCCTCTTTACCAACCAGTACTACAACAAGGGATAACACTGCCCTCTTTACCAACCAGTACTACAACAAGTGATAACACTTCCCTCTTTACCAACCAGTGCTACAACAAGGGATACCACTGCCCTCTTTATCAACCAGTGCTACAACAAGGGATAACACTGCCCTCTTTACCAACCAGTACTACAACAAGGGAGAACTCTGCCCTCTTTACCAACCAGTGGTACAACAAGGGATAACACTGCCCTCTTTATCAACCAGTTCTACAAGAAGGGATAACACTTCCCTCTTTACCAACAAGGGATAACACTACCCTCTTTACCAACCAGTGCTACAACAAGGGATAACACTGCCCTCTTTACCAACCAGTGCTACAACAAGGGATAACACTGCCCTCTTTACCAACCAGCACTACAACAAGGGATAACACTGCTCTCTTTACCAACCGGTACTACAACAATGGATAACACTGCCCTCTTTACCAACAAGGGATACCACTGCCCTCTTTACCAACCAGTGCTACAACAAGGGATAACACTGCCCTCTTTACCAACCAGTGCTACAACAAGGAATAACACTGCCCTCTTTACCAACCAGTGCTACAACAAGGGATAACACTGCCCTCTTTACCAACCAGTTCTACAACAAGGGATAACACTGCCCTCTTTACCAACCAGTACTACAACAAGGGATAACACTGCCCTCTTTCCCAACTAGTTCTACAACAAGGGATAACACTGCCCTCTTTACCAACCAGTACTACAACAAGGGATAACACTGCCCTCTTTACCAACCAGTACTACAACAAGGGATAACACTGCCCTCTTTACCAACCAGTGCTACAACAAGGGATAACACTGCCCTCTTTATCAACCAGTGCAACAACAAGGGATAACACTGCCCTCTTTACCAACAAGGTATAACACTGTCCTCTTTACCAACCAGTGCTACAACAAGGGATAACACTGCCCTCTTTACCAACCAGTCCTACAACAAGGGATAACACTGCCCTCTTTACCAACCAGTACTACAACAAGGGATAACACTGCCCTCTTTACCAACCAGCACTACAACAAGGAATAACACTGCCCTCTTTACCAACAGGTGCTACAACAAGGGATAACACTGCCCTCTTTATCAACCAGTACTACAACAAGGGATAACACTGCCCTCTTTATCAACCAGTGCTACAACAAGGGATAACACTGCCCTCTTTACCAACCAGTACTACAACAAGGGATAACACTGCCCTCTTTACCAACAAGGGATAACACTGCCCTCTTTACCAACCAGTGCTACAACAAGGGATAACACTGCCCTCTTTATCAACCAGTGCTACAACAAGGGATAACACTGCCCTCTTTACCAACCAGTACTACAACAAGGGATAGCACTGCCCTCTTTACCAACAGGTGCTACAACAAGGGATTACACTGCCCTCTTTACCAACCAGTGCTACAACAAGGGATAACACTGCCTTCTTTACCAACCAGTGCTACAACAATGGATAACACTGCCCTCTTTATCAACCAGTGCTACAACAAGGGATAACACTGCCCTCTTTACCAACCAGTACTACAACAAGGGATAACACTGCCCTCTTTACCAACCAGTACTACAACAAGAGGTAACACTGCCCTCTTTACCAACCAGTGCTACAACAAGGGATAACACTGCCCTCTTTATCAACCAGTGCAACAACAAGGGATAACACTGCCCTCTTTACCAACAAGGGATAACACTGTCCTCTTTACCAACCAGTGCTACAACAAGGGATAACACTGCCCTCTTTACCAACCAGTCCTACAACAAGGGATAACACTGCCCTCTTTACCAACCAGTACTACAACAAGGGATAACACTGCCCTCTTTACCAACCAGTACTACAACAAGGGATAACACTGCCCTCTTTACCAACCAGTACTACAACAAGGGATATCACTGCCCTCTTTACCAACAAGGGATAACACTGCCCTCTTTACCAACCAGTACTACAACAAGGAATAACACTGCCCTCTTTACCAACAGGTGCTACAACAAGGGATATCACTGCCCTCTTTATCAACCAGTGCTACAACAAGGGATAACACTGCCCTCTTTACCAACCAGTACTACAACAAGGGATAACACTGCCCTCTTTACCAACAAGGGATAACACTGCCCTCTTTACCAACCAGTGCTACAACAAGGGATAACACTGCCCTCTTTATCAACCAGTGCTACAACAAGGGATAACACTGCCCTCTTTACCAACCAGTACTACAACAAGGGATAGCACTGCCCTCTTTACCAACAGGTGCTACAACAAGGGATTACACTGCCCTCTTTACCAACCAGTGCTACAACAAGGGATAACACTGCCTTCTTTACCAACCAGTTCTACAACAAGGGATAACACTGCCCTCTTTACCAACCAGTGCTACAATAAGGGATAACACTGCCCTCTTTACCAACCAGTTCTACAACAAGGGATAACACTGCCCTCTTTACCAACCAGTACTACAACAAGGGATAACACTGCCCTCTTTCCCAACTAGTTCTACAACAAGGGATAACACTGCCCTCTTTACCAACCAGTACTACAACAAGGGATAACACTGCCCTCTTTACCAACCAGTACTACAACAAGTGATAACACTTCCCTCTTTACCAACCAGTGCTACAACAAGGGATACCACTGCCCTCTTTATCAACCAGTGCTACAACAAGGGATAACACTGCCCTCTTTACCAACCAGTACTACAACAAGGGAGAACTCTGCCCTCTTTACCAACCAGTGGTACAACAAGGGATAACACTGCCCTCTTTATCAACCAGTTCTACAAGAAGGGATAACACTTCCCTCTTTACCAACAAGGGATAACACTACCCTCTTTACCAACCAGTGCTACAACAAGGGATAACACTGCCCTCTTTACCAACCAGTGCTACAACAAGGGATAACACTGCCCTCTTTACCAACCAGCACTACAACAAGGGATAACACTGCTCTCTTTACCAACCGGTACTACAACAATGGATAACACTGCCCTCTTTACCAACAAGGGATACCACTGCCCTCTTTACCAACCAGTGCTACAACAAGGGATAACACTGCCCTCTTTACCAACCAGTGCTACAACAAGGAATAACACTGCCCTCTTTACCAACCAGTGCTACAACAAGGGATAACACTGCCCTCTTTACCAACCAGTTCTACAACAAGGGATAACACTGCCCTCTTTACCAACCAGTACTACAACAAGGGATAACACTGCCCTCTTTCCCAACTAGTTCTACAACAAGGGATAACACTGCCCTCTTTACCAACCAGTACTACAACAAGGGATAACACTGCCCTCTTTACCAACCAGTACTACAACAAGGGATAACACTGCCCTCTTTACCAACCAGTGCTACAACAAGGGATAACACTGCCCTCTTTATCAACCAGTGCAACAACAAGGGATAACACTGCCCTCTTTACCAACAAGGTATAACACTGTCCTCTTTACCAACCAGTGCTACAACAAGGGATAACACTGCCCTCTTTACCAACCAGTCCTACAACAAGGGATAACACTGCCCTCTTTACCAACCAGTACTACAACAAGGGATAACACTGCCCTCTTTACCAACCAGCACTACAACAAGGAATAACACTGCCCTCTTTACCAACAGGTGCTACAACAAGGGATAACACTGCCCTCTTTATCAACCAGTACTACAACAAGGGATAACACTGCCCTCTTTATCAACCAGTGCTACAACAAGGGATAACACTGCCCTCTTTACCAACCAGTACTACAACAAGGGATAACACTGCCCTCTTTACCAACAAGGGATAACACTGCCCTCTTTACCAACCAGTGCTACAACAAGGGATAACACTGCCCTCTTTATCAACCAGTGCTACAACAAGGGATAACACTGCCCTCTTTACCAACCAGTACTACAACAAGGGATAGCACTGCCCTCTTTACCAACAGGTGCTACAACAAGGGATTACACTGCCCTCTTTACCAACCAGTGCTACAACAAGGGATAACACTGCCTTCTTTACCAACCAGTTCTACAACAAGGGATAACACTGCCCTCTTTACCAACCAGTGCTACAATAAGGGATAACACTGCCCTCTTTACCAACCAGTTCTACAACAAGGGATAACACTGCCCTCTTTACCAACCAGTACTACAACAAGGGATAACACTGCCCTCTTTCCCAACTAGTTCTACAACAAGGGATAACACTGCCCTCTTTACCAACCAGTACTACAACAAGGGATAACACTGCCCTCTTTACCAACCAGTACTACAACAAGTGATAACACTGCCCTCTTTACCAACCAGTGCTACAACAAGGGATACCACTGCCCTCTTTATCAACCAGTGCTACAACAAGGGATAACACTGCCCTCTTTACCAACCAGTACTACAACAAGGGAGAACTCTGCCCTCTTTACCAACCAGTGGTACAACAAGGGATAACACTGCCCTCTTTATCAACCAGTTCTACAAGAAGGGATAACACTTCCCTCTTTACCAACAAGGGATAACACTACCCTCTTTACCAACCAGTGCTACAACAAGGGATAACACTGCCCTCTTTACCAACCAGTGCTACAACAAGGGATAACACTGCCCTCTTTACCAACCAGCACTACAACAAGGGATAACACTGCTCTCTTTACCAACCGGTACTACAACAATGGATAACACTGCCCTCTTTACCAACAAGGGATACCACTGCCCTCTTTACCAACCAGTGCTACAACAAGGGATAACACTGCCCTCTTTACCAACCAGTGCTACAACAAGGAATAACACTGCCCTCTTTACCAACAAGGGATAACACTGTCCTCTTTACCAACCAGTGCTACAACAAGGGATAACACTGCCCTCTTTAACAACCTGTACTACAACAAGGGATAACACTGCCCTCTTTACCAACCAGTACTACAACAAGGGATAACACTGCCCTCTTTACCAACCAGTGCTGCAACAAGGGATAACACTGCCCTCTTTATCAACCAGTGCAACAACAAGGGATAACACTGCCCTCTTTACCAACAAGGGATAACACTGTCCTCTTTACCAACCAGTGCTACAACAAGGGATAACACTGCCCTCTTTACCAACCAGTCCTACAACAAGGGATAACACTGCCCTCTTTACCAACCAGTACTACAACAAGGGATAACACTGCCCTCTTTACCAACCAGTACTACAACAAGGGATAACACTGCCCTCTTTACCAACCAGTACTACAACAAGGGATATCACTGCCCTCTTTACCAACAAGGGATAACACTGCCCTCTTTACCAACCAGTGCTACAACAAGGGATAACACTGCCCTCTTTATCAACCAGTGCTACAACAAGGGATAACACTGCCCTCTTTACCAACCAGTACTACAACAAGGGATAGCACTGCCCTCTTTACCAACAGGTGCTACAACAAGGGATTACACTGCCCTCTTTATCAACCAGTGCTACAACAAGGGATATCACTGCCCTCTTTACCAACCAGTACTACAACAAGGGATAACACTGCCCTCTTTACCAACCAGTACTACAACAAGGGATAACTCTGCCCTCTTTACCAACCAGTGGTACAACAAGGGATAACACTGCCCTCTTTACCAACCAGTACTACAACAAGGGATAACACTTCCCTCTTTACCAACAAGGGATAACACTGCCCTCTTTACCAACCAGTGCTACAACAAGGGATAACACTGCCCTCTTTACCAACCAGTGCTACAACAAGGGATAACACTGCCCTCTTTACAAACCAGCACTACAACAAGGGATAACACTGCTCTCTTTACCAACCGGTACTACAACAAGGGATAACACTGCCCTCTTTACCAACAAGGGATAACACTGCCCTCTTTACCAACCAGTGCTACAACAAGGGATAACACTGCCCTCTTTACCAACCAGTGCTACAACAAGGAATAACACTGCCCTCTTTACCAACCAGTGCTACAATAAGGGATAACACTGCCCTCTTTACCAACCAGTTCTACAACAAGGGATAACACTGCCCTCTTTACCAACGAGTACTACAACAAGGGATAACACTGCCCTCTTTCCCAACTAGTTCTACAACAAGGGATAACACTTCCCTCTTTACCAACCAGTACTACAACAAGGGATAACACTGCCCTCTTTACCAACCAGTACTACAACAAGGGATAACACTGCCCTCTTTACCAACCAGTGCTACAACAAGGGATAACACTGCCCTCTTTATCAACCAGTGCTACAACAAGGGATAACACTGCCCTCTTTACCAACAAGGGATAACACTGTCGTCTTTACCAACCAGTGCTACAACAAGGGATAACACTGCCCTCTTTACCAACCAGTCCTACAACAAGGGATAACACTGCCCTCTTTACCAACAGGTGCTACAACAAGGGAAAACACTGCCCTCTTTACCAACCAGTACTACAACAAGGGATAACACTGCCCTCTTTACCAACCAGTACTACAACAAGGGATTACACTGCCCTCTTTACCAACCAGTGCTACAACAAGGCATAACACTGCCCTCTTTACCAACCAGTACTACAACAAGGGGTAACACTGCCCTCTTTACCAACCAGTGCTACAACAATGGATAACACTGCCCTCTTTATCAACCAGTGCTACAACAAGGGATAACACTGCCCTCTTTACCAACCAGTACTAGAACAAGGGATAACACTGCCCTCTTTACCAACCAGTGCTACAACAAGGGATAACACTGCCCTCATTACCAACCAGTGCTACAACAATGGATAACACTGCCCTCTTTATCAACCAGTGCTACAACAAGGGATAACACTGCCCTCTTTACCAACAAGTACTACAACAAGGGATAACACTGCCCTCTTTACCAACCAGTACTACCACAAGAGGTCACACTGCCCTCTTTACCAACCAGTGCTACAACAAGGGATAACACTGCCCTCTTTACCAACCAGTGCTACAACAAGGGATAACACTGCCCTCTTTACCAACCAGTACTACAACAAGGGATAACACTGCCCTCTTTACCAACCAGTGCTATAACAAGGGATAACACTGCCCTCTTTACCAACCAGTGCTACAACAAGGGATAACACTGCCCTCTTTACCAACCAGTGCTACAACAAGGGATAACACTGCCCTCTTTACCAACCAGTACTACAACAAGGGATAACACTGCCTTCTTTACCAACCACTTCTACAACAAGGGAAAACACTGCCCTCTTTACTAACCAGTACTACAACAAGGGATAACACTGCCCTCTTTATTAACCAGTGCTACAACAAGGGATAACACTGCCCTCTTTACCAACCAGTGCTACAACAAGGGATAGATCTGCCCTCTTTACCAACCAGTGCTACAACAAGGGATAACACTGCCCTCTTTACCAACCAGTACTACAACAAGGGATAACACTGCCCTCTTTACCAACCAGTACTACAACAAGGGATAACACTGCCCTCTTTACCAACAAGGGAAAACACTGCCCTCTTTACCAACCAGTGCTACAACAAGGGATAACGCTGCCCTCTTTACCAACCAGTGCTACAACAAGGATAACACTGCCCTCTTTACCATCCAGTTCTACAACAAGGGATAACACTGCCCTCTTTACCAACCAGTACTACAACAAGGGATAACACTGCCCTCTTTACCAACAAGGGATAACACTGCCCTCTTTACCAACCAGTGCTACAACAAGGGATAACACTGCCCTCTTTACCAACCAGTGCTACAACAAGGGATAACACTGCCCTCTTTACCAACCAGTACTACAACAAGGGATAACACTGCCCTCTTTACCAACAGGTGCTACAACAAGGGAAAACACTGCCCTCTTTACCAACCATTACTACAACAAGAGATAACACTGCCCTCTTTACCAACCAGTACTACAACAAGGGATATCACTGCCCTCTTTACCAACAAGGGATAACACTGCCCTCTTTACCAACCAGTACTACAACAAGGAATAACACTGCCCTCTTTACCAACAGGTGCTACAACAAGGGATATCACTGCCCTCTTTATCAACCAGTGCTACAACAAGGGATAACACTGCCCTCTTTACCAACCAGTACTACAACAAGGGATAACACTGCCCTCTTTACCAACAAGGGATAACACTGCCCTCTTTACCAACCAGTGCTACAACAAGGGATAACACTGCCCTCTTTATCAACCAGTGCTACAACAAGGGATAACACTGCCCTCTTTACCAACCAGTACTACAACAAGGGATAGCACTGCCCTCTTTACCAACAGGTGCTACAACAAGGGATTACACTGCCCTCTTTACCAACCAGTGCTACAACAAGGGATAACACTGCCTTCTTTACCAACCAGTTCTACAACAAGGGATAACACTGCCCTCTTTACCAACCAGTGCTACAATAAGGGATAACACTGCCCTCTTTACCAACCAGTTCTACAACAAGGGATAACACTGCCCTCTTTACCAACCAGTACTACAACAAGGGATAACACTGCCCTCTTTCCCAACTAGTTCTACAACAAGGGATAACACTGCCCTCTTTACCAACCAGTACTACAACAAGGGATAACACTGCCCTCTTTACCAACCAGTACTACAACAAGTGATAACACTTCCCTCTTTACCAACCAGTGCTACAACAAGGGATACCACTGCCCTCTTTATCAACCAGTGCTACAACAAGGGATAACACTGCCCTCTTTACCAACCAGTACTACAACAAGGGAGAACTCTGCCCTCTTTACCAACCAGTGGTACAACAAGGGATAACACTGCCCTCTTTATCAACCAGTTCTACAAGAAGGGATAACACTTCCCTCTTTACCAACAAGGGATAACACTACCCTCTTTACCAACCAGTGCTACAACAAGGGATAACACTGCCCTCTTTACCAACCAGTGCTACAACAAGGGATAACACTGCCCTCTTTACCAACCAGCACTACAACAAGGGATAACACTGCTCTCTTTACCAACCGGTACTACAACAATGGATAACACTGCCCTCTTTACCAACAAGGGATACCACTGCCCTCTTTACCAACCAGTGCTACAACAAGGGATAACACTGCCCTCTTTACCAACCAGTGCTACAACAAGGAATAACACTGCCCTCTTTACCAACCAGTGCTACAACAAGGGATAACACTGCCCTCTTTACCAACCAGTTCTACAACAAGGGATAACACTGCCCTCTTTACCAACCAGTACTACAACAAGGGATAACACTGCCCTCTTTCCCAACTAGTTCTACAACAAGGGATAACACTGCCCTCTTTACCAACCAGTACTACAACAAGGGATAACACTGCCCTCTTTACCAACCAGTACTACAACAAGGGATAACACTGCCCTCTTTACCAACCAGTGCTACAACAAGGGATAACACTGCCCTCTTTATCAACCAGTGCAACAACAAGGGATAACACTGCCCTCTTTACCAACAAGGTATAACACTGTCCTCTTTACCAACCAGTGCTACAACAAGGGATAACACTGCCCTCTTTACCAACCAGTCCTACAACAAGGGATAACACTGCCCTCTTTACCAACCAGTACTACAACAAGGGATAACACTGCCCTCTTTACCAACCAGCACTACAACAAGGAATAACACTGCCCTCTTTACCAACAGGTGCTACAACAAGGGATAACACTGCCCTCTTTATCAACCAGTACTACAACAAGGGATAACACTGCCCTCTTTATCAACCAGTGCTACAACAAGGGATAACACTGCCCTCTTTACCAACCAGTACTACAACAAGGGATAACACTGCCCTCTTTACCAACAAGGGATAACACTGCCCTCTTTACCAACCAGTGCTACAACAAGGGATAACACTGCCCTCTTTATCAACCAGTGCTACAACAAGGGATAACACTGCCCTCTTTACCAACCAGTACTACAACAAGGGATAGCACTGCCCTCTTTACCAACAGGTGCTACAACAAGGGATTACACTGCCCTCTTTACCAACCAGTGCTACAACAAGGGATAACACTGCCTTCTTTACCAACCAGTTCTACAACAAGGGATAACACTGCCCTCTTTACCAACCAGTGCTACAATAAGGGATAACACTGCCCTCTTTACCAACCAGTTCTACAACAAGGGATAACACTGCCCTCTTTACCAACCAGTACTACAACAAGGGATAACACTGCCCTCTTTCCCAACTAGTTCTACAACAAGGGATAACACTGCCCTCTTTACCAACCAGTACTACAACAAGGGATAACACTGCCCTCTTTACCAACCAGTACTACAACAAGTGATAACACTGCCCTCTTTACCAACCAGTGCTACAACAAGGGATACCACTGCCCTCTTTATCAACCAGTGCTACAACAAGGGATAACACTGCCCTCTTTACCAACCAGTACTACAACAAGGGAGAACTCTGCCCTCTTTACCAACCAGTGGTACAACAAGGGATAACACTGCCCTCTTTATCAACCAGTTCTACAAGAAGGGATAACACTTCCCTCTTTACCAACAAGGGATAACACTACCCTCTTTACCAACCAGTGCTACAACAAGGGATAACACTGCCCTCTTTACCAACCAGTGCTACAACAAGGGATAACACTGCCCTCTTTACCAACCAGCACTACAACAAGGGATAACACTGCTCTCTTTACCAACCGGTACTACAACAATGGATAACACTGCCCTCTTTACCAACAAGGGATACCACTGCCCTCTTTACCAACCAGTGCTACAACAAGGGATAACACTGCCCTCTTTACCAACCAGTGCTACAACAAGGAATAACACTGCCCTCTTTACCAACAAGGGATAACACTGTCCTCTTTACCAACCAGTGCTACAACAAGGGATAACACTGCCCTCTTTAACAACCTGTACTACAACAAGGGATAACACTGCCCTCTTTACCAACCAGTACTACAACAAGGGATAACACTGCCCTCTTTACCAACCAGTGCTGCAACAAGGGATAACACTGCCCTCTTTATCAACCAGTGCAACAACAAGGGATAACACTGCCCTCTTTACCAACAAGGGATAACACTGTCCTCTTTACCAACCAGTGCTACAACAAGGGATAACACTGCCCTCTTTACCAACCAGTCCTACAACAAGGGATAACACTGCCCTCTTTACCAACCAGTACTACAACAAGGGATAACACTGCCCTCTTTACCAACCAGTACTACAACAAGGGATAACACTGCCCTCTTTACCAACCAGTACTACAACAAGGGATATCACTGCCCTCTTTACCAACAAGGGATAACACTGCCCTCTTTACCAACCAGTGCTACAACAAGGGATAACACTGCCCTCTTTATCAACCAGTGCTACAACAAGGGATAACACTGCCCTCTTTACCAACCAGTACTACAACAAGGGATAGCACTGCCCTCTTTACCAACAGGTGCTACAACAAGGGATTACACTGCCCTCTTTATCAACCAGTGCTACAACAAGGGATATCACTGCCCTCTTTACCAACCAGTACTACAACAAGGGATAACACTGCCCTCTTTACCAACCAGTACTACAACAAGGGATAACTCTGCCCTCTTTACCAACCAGTGGTACAACAAGGGATAACACTGCCCTCTTTACCAACCAGTACTACAACAAGGGATAACACTTCCCTCTTTACCAACAAGGGATAACACTGCCCTCTTTACCAACCAGTGCTACAACAAGGGATAACACTGCCCTCTTTACCAACCAGTGCTACAACAAGGGATAACACTGCCCTCTTTACAAACCAGCACTACAACAAGGGATAACACTGCTCTCTTTACCAACCGGTACTACAACAAGGGATAACACTGCCCTCTTTACCAACAAGGGATAACACTGCCCTCTTTACCAACCAGTGCTACAACAAGGGATAACACTGCCCTCTTTACCAACCAGTGCTACAACAAGGAATAACACTGCCCTCTTTACCAACCAGTGCTACAATAAGGGATAACACTGCCCTCTTTACCAACCAGTTCTACAACAAGGGATAACACTGCCCTCTTTACCAACGAGTACTACAACAAGGGATAACACTGCCCTCTTTCCCAACTAGTTCTACAACAAGGGATAACACTTCCCTCTTTACCAACCAGTACTACAACAAGGGATAACACTGCCCTCTTTACCAACCAGTACTACAACAAGGGATAACACTGCCCTCTTTACCAACCAGTGCTACAACAAGGGATAACACTGCCCTCTTTATCAACCAGTGCTACAACAAGGGATAACACTGCCCTCTTTACCAACAAGGGATAACACTGTCGTCTTTACCAACCAGTGCTACAACAAGGGATAACACTGCCCTCTTTACCAACCAGTCCTACAACAAGGGATAACACTGCCCTCTTTACCAACAGGTGCTACAACAAGGGAAAACACTGCCCTCTTTACCAACCAGTACTACAACAAGGGATAACACTGCCCTCTTTACCAACCAGTACTACAACAAGGGATTACACTGCCCTCTTTACCAACCAGTGCTACAACAAGGCATAACACTGCCCTCTTTACCAACCAGTACTACAACAAGGGGTAACACTGCCCTCTTTACCAACCAGTGCTACAACAATGGATAACACTGCCCTCTTTATCAACCAGTGCTACAACAAGGGATAACACTGCCCTCTTTACCAACCAGTACTAGAACAAGGGATAACACTGCCCTCTTTACCAACCAGTGCTACAACAAGGGATAACACTGCCCTCATTACCAACCAGTGCTACAACAATGGATAACACTGCCCTCTTTATCAACCAGTGCTACAACAAGGGATAACACTGCCCTCTTTACCAACAAGTACTACAACAAGGGATAACACTGCCCTCTTTACCAACCAGTACTACCACAAGAGGTCACACTGCCCTCTTTACCAACCAGTGCTACAACAAGGGATAACACTGCCCTCTTTACCAACCAGTGCTACAACAAGGGATAACACTGCCCTCTTTACCAACCAGTACTACAACAAGGGATAACACTGCCCTCTTTACCAACCAGTGCTATAACAAGGGATAACACTGCCCTCTTTACCAACCAGTGCTACAACAAGGGATAACACTGCCCTCTTTACCAACCAGTGCTACAACAAGGGATAACACTGCCCTCTTTACCAACCAGTACTACAACAAGGGATAACACTGCCTTCTTTACCAACCACTTCTACAACAAGGGAAAACACTGCCCTCTTTACTAACCAGTACTACAACAAGGGATAACACTGCCCTCTTTATTAACCAGTGCTACAACAAGGGATAACACTGCCCTCTTTACCAACCAGTGCTACAACAAGGGATAGATCTGCCCTCTTTACCAACCAGTGCTACAACAAGGGATAACACTGCCCTCTTTACCAACCAGTACTACAACAAGGGATAACACTGCCCTCTTTACCAACCAGTACTACAACAAGGGATAACACTGCCCTCTTTACCAACAAGGGAAAACACTGCCCTCTTTACCAACCAGTGCTACAACAAGGGATAACGCTGCCCTCTTTACCAACCAGTGCTACAACAAGGATAACACTGCCCTCTTTACCATCCAGTTCTACAACAAGGGATAACACTGCCCTCTTTACCAACCAGTACTACAACAAGGGATAACACTGCCCTCTTTACCAACAAGGGATAACACTGCCCTCTTTACCAACCAGTGCTACAACAAGGGATAACACTGCCCTCTTTACCAACCAGTGCTACAACAAGGGATAACACTGCCCTCTTTACCAACCAGTACTACAACAAGGGATAACACTGCCCTCTTTACCAACAGGTGCTACAACAAGGGAAAACACTGCCCTCTTTACCAACCATTACTACAACAAGAGATAACACTGCCCTCTTTACCAACCAGTACTACAACAAGGGATTACACTGCCCTCTTTACCAACCAGTAATACAACAAGGCATAACACTGCCCTCTTTACCAACCAGTACTACAACAAGGGGTAACTCTGCCCTCTTTACCAACCAGTGCTACAACAATGGATAAAACTGCCCTCTTTATCAACCAGTGCTACAACAAGGGATAACACTGCCCTCTTTACCAACCAGTACTACAACAAGGGATAACGCTGCCCTCTTTACCAATCTGTACTACAACAAGAGGTAACACTGCCCTCTTTACCAACCAGTGCTACAACAAGGGATAACACCGCCCTCTTTACCAACCAGTGCTACAACAAGGGATAACACTGCCCTCTTTACCAACCAGTGCTACAACAAGGGATAACACTGCCCTCTTTACCAACCAGTACTACAACAAGGGATAACACTGCCTTCTTTACCAACCACTTCTACAACAAGGGAAAACACTGCCCTCTTTACCAACCAGTACTACAACAAGGGATAACACTGCCCTCTTTATTAACCAGTGCTACAACAAGGGATAACACTGCCCTCTTTACCAACCAGTGCTACAACAAGGGATAACACTGCCCTCTTTACCAACCAGTGCTACAACAAGGGATAACACTGCCCTCTTTACCAACCAGTGCTACAACAAGGGATAACACTGCCCTCTTTACCAACCAGCACTACAACAAGGGATAACACTGCCCTCTTTACCAACAAGGGATAACACTGCCCTCTTTACCAACCAGTGCTACAACAAGGGATAACACTGCCCTCTTTACCAACCAGTGCTACAACAAGGGATAACACTGCCCTCTTTACCAACCAGTTCTACAACAAGGGATAACACTGCCCTCTTTACCAACCAGTACTACAACAAGGGATAACACTGCCCTCTTTCCCAACTAGTTCTACAACAAGGGATAACACTGCCCTCTTTACCAACCAGTACTACAACAAGGGATAACACTGCCCTCTTTACCAACCAGTACTACAACAAGGGATAACACTGCCCTCTTTACCAACCAGTGCTACAACAAGGGATAACACTGCCCTCTTTATCAACCAGTGCTACAACAAGGGATAACACTGCCCTCTTTACCAACAAGGGATAACACTGTCCTCTTTACCAACCAGTGCTACAACAAGGGATAACACTGCCCTCTTTACCAACCAGTCCTACAACAAGGGATAACACTGCCCTCTTTACCAACAGGTGCTACAACAAGGGAAAACACTGCCCTCTTTACCAACCAGTACTACAACAAGGGATTACACTGCCCTCTTTACCAACCAGTACTACAACAAGGCATAACACTGCCCTCTTTACCAACCAGTACTACAACAAGGGGTAACACTGCCCTCTTTACCAACCAGTGCTACAACAATGGATAACACTGCCCTCTTTATCAACCAGTGCTACAACAAGGGATAACACTGCCCTCTTTACCAACCAGTGCTACAACAAGGGATAACACTGCCCTCTTTACCAACCAGTACTACAACAAGGGATAACACTGCCCTCTTTACCAACCAGTACTACAACAAGAGGTAACACTGCCCTCTTTACCAACCAGTGCTACAACAAGGGATAACACTGCCCTCTTTACCAACCAGTGCTACAACAAGGGATAACACTGCCCTCTTTACCAACCATTACTACAACAAGGGATAACACTGCCCTCTTTACCAACCAGTGCTATAACAAGGGATAACACTGCCCTCTTTACCAACCAGTGCTACAACAAGGGATAACACTGCCCTCTTTACCAACCAGTGCTACAACAAGGGATAACACTGCCATCTTTACCAACCAGTACTACAACAAGGGATAACACTGCCTTCTTTACCAACCACTTCTACAACAAGGGAAAACACTGCCCTCTTTACAAACCAGTACTACAACAAGGGATAACACTGCCCTCTTTATTAACCAGTGCTACAACAAGGGATAACACTGCCCTCTTTACCAACCAGTGCTACAACAAGGGATAGATCTGCCCTCTTTACCAACCAGTGCTACAACAAGGGATAACACTGCCCTCTTTACCAACCAGTACTACAACAAGGGATAACACTGCCCTCTTTACCAACCAGTACTACAACAAGGGATAACACTGCCCTCTTTAACAACAAGGGAAAACACTGCCCTCTTTACCAACCAGTGCTACAACAAGGGATAACACTGCCCTCTTTACCAACCAGTGCTACAACAAGGGATAACACTGCCCTCTTTACCAACCAGTACTACAACAAGGGATAACACTGCCCTCTTTACCAACAGGTGCTACAACAAGGGAAAACACTGCCTTCTTTACCAACCAGTACTACAACAAGTGATAACACTGCCCTCTTTACCAACCAGTACTACAACAAGGGATTACACTGCCCTCTTTACCAACCAGTACTACAACAAGGCATAACACTGCCCTCTTTACCAACCAGTACTACAACAAGGGGTAACACTGCCATCTTTACCAACCAGTGCTACAACAATGGATAAAACTGCCCTCTTTATCAACCAGTGCTACAACAAGGGATAACACTGCCCTCTTTACCAACCAGTACTACAACAAGGGATAACGCTGCCCTCTTTACCAACCAGTACTACAACAAGAGGTAACACCGCCCTCTTTACCAACCAGTGCTACAACAAGGGATAACACCGCCCTCTTTACCAACCAGTGCTACAACAAGGGATAACACTGCCCTCTTTACCAACCAGTGCTACAACAAGGGATAACACTGCCCTCTTTACCAACCAGTACTACATCAAGGGATAACACTGCCTTCTTTACCAACCACTTCTACAACAAGGGAAAACACTGCCCTCTTTACCAACCAGTACTACAACAAGGGATAACACTGCCCTCTTTATTAACCAGTGCTACAACAAGGGATAACACTGCCCTCTTTACCAACCAGTGCTACAACAAGGGATAACACTGCCCTCTTTACCAACCAGTGCTACAACAAGGGATAACACGGCCCTCTTTACCAACCAGTACTACAACAAGGGATAACACTGCCCTCTTTACCAACCAGTACTACAACAAGGGATAACACTGCCCTCTTTATCAACAAGGGAAAACACTGCCCTCTTTACCAACCAGTGCTACAACAAGGGATATTACTGCCCTCTTTACCAACCAGTGCTACAACAAGGATAACACTGCCCTCTTTACCAACCAGTGCTACAACAAGGGATAACACTGCCCTCTTTACCAACCAGTACTACAACAAGGGATAACACTGCCCTCTTTACCAACAAGGGATAACACTGCCCTCTTTACCAACCAGTGCTACAACAAGGGATAACACTGCCCTCTTTACCAACCAGTACTACAACAAGGGATAACACTGCCCTCTTTACCAACAGGTGCTACAACAAGGGATAACACTGCCCTCTTTATCAACCAGTGCTACAACAAGGCATAACACTGCCCTCTTTACCAACCAGTACTACAACAAGGGATAACACTGCCCTCTTTACCAACAACGGATAACACTGCCCTCTTTACCAACCAGTGCTACAACAAGGATAACACTGCCCTCTTTACCATCCAGTGCTACAACAAGGGATAACACTGCCCTCTTTACCAACCAGTGCTACAACAAGGGATAACACTGCCCTCTTTACCAACCAGTACTACAACAAGGGATAACACTGCCCTCTTTACCAACAGGTGCTACAACAAGGGAAAACACTGCCCTCTTTACCAACCAGTACTACAACAAGGGATAACACTGCCCTCTTTACCAACCAGTACTACAACAAGGGATTACACTGCCCTCTTTACCAACCAGTACTACAACAAGGCATAACACTGCCCTCTTTACCAACCAGTACTACAACAAGGGGTAACACTGCCATCTTTACCAACCAGTGCTACAACAATGGATAAAACTGCCCTCTTTATCAACCAGTGCTACAACAAGGGATAACACTGCCCTCTTTACCAACCAGTACTACAACAAGGGATAACGCTGCCCTCTTTACCAACCAGTACTACAACAAGAGGTAACACTGCCCTCTTTACCAACCAGTGCTACAACAAGGGATAACACCGCCCTCTTTACCAACCAGTGCTACAACAAGGGATAACACTGCCCTCTTTACCAACCAGTGCTACAACAAGGGATAACACTGCCCTCTTTACCAACCAGTACTACATCAAGGGACTACACTGCCTTCTTTACCAACCACTTCTACAACAAGGGAAAACACTGCCCTCTTTACCAACCAGTACTACAACAAGGGATAACACTGCCCTCTTTATTAACCAGTGCTACAACAAGGGATAACACTGCCCTCTTTACCAACCAGTGCTACAACAAGGGATAACACTGCCCTCTTTACCAACCAGTGCTACAACAAGGGATAACACGGCCCTCTTTACCAACCAGTACTACAACAAGGGATAACACTGCCCTCTTTATCAACAAGGGATAACACTGCCCTCTTTACCAACCAGTGCTACAACAAGGGATATTACTGCCCTCTTTACCAACCAGTGCTACAACAAGGATAACACTGCCCTCTTTACCAACCAGTGCTACAACAAGGGATAACACTGCCCTCTTTACCAACCAGTACTACAACAAGGGATAACACTGCCCTCTTTACCAACAAGGGATAACACTGCCCTCTTTACCAACCAGTGCTACAACAAGGGATAACACTGCCCTCTTTACCAACCAGTACTACAACAAGGGATAACACTGCCCTCTTTACCAACAGGTGCTACAACAAGGGATAACACTGCCCTCTTTATCAACCAGTGCTACAACAAGGGATAACACTGCCCTCTTTACCAACCAGTACTACAACAAGGGATAACACTGCCCTCTTTACCAACAACGGATAACACTGCCCTCTTTACCAACCAGTGCTACAACAAGGGATAACACTGCCCTCTTTACCAACCAGTGCTACAACAAGGGATAACACTGCCCTCTTTACCAACCAGTACTACAACAAGGGATAACACTGCCCTCTTTACCAACAGGTGCTACAACAAGGGATAACACTGCCCTCTCTACCAACCAGTGCTACAACAAGGGATAACACTGCCTTCTTTACCAACCAGTTCTACAACAAGGGATAACACTGCCCTCTTTACCAACCAGTACTACAACAAGGGATAACACTGCCCTCTTTATCAACCAGTGCTACAACAAGGGATAACACTGCCCTCTTTACCAACCAGTACTACAACAAGGGATAACACTGCCCTCTTTACCAACCAGTACTACAACAAGGGATAACTCTGCCCTCTTTACCAACCAGTGGTACAACAAGGGATAACACTGCCCTCTTTACCAACCAGTGCTACAACAAGGGATAACACTGCCCTCTTTATCAACCAGTTCTACAAGAAGGGATAACACTTCCCTCTTTACCAACAAGGGATAACACTGCCCTCTTTATCAACCAGTGCTACAACAAGGGATAACACTGCCCTCTTTACCAACCAGTGCTACAACAAGGGATAACACAGCCCTCTTTACCAACCAGTACTACAACAAGGGATAACACTGCCCTCTTTACCAACCAGTACTACAACAAGGGATAACACTGCCCTCTTTACCAACAAGGGATAACACTGCCCTCTTTACCAACCAGTGCTACAACAAGGGATAACACTGCCCTCTTTACCAACCAGTGCTACAACAAGGGATAACACTGCCCTCTTTACCAACCAGTGCTACAACAAGGGATAACACTGCCCTCTTTACCAACCAGTACTACAACAAGGGATAACACTGCCCTCTTTACCAACCAGTTCTACAACAAGGGATAACACTGCCCTCTTTACCAACCAGTACTACAACAAGGGATAACACTGCCCTCTTTACCAACCAGTACTACAACAAGGGATAAGATTGCCCTCTTTACCAACCAGTACTACAACAAGGGATAACACTGCCCTCTTTACCAACCAGTGCTACAACAAGGGATAACACTGCCCTCTTTACCAACCAGTGCTACAACAAGGGATAACACTGCCCTCTTTACCAACCAGTACTACAACAAGGGATAACACTGCCCTCTTTACCAACCAGTTCTACAACAAGGGATAACACTGCCCTCTTTACCAACCAGTACTACAACAAGGGGTAACTCTGCCCTCTTTACCAACCAGTGCTACAACAATGGATAAAACTGCCCTCTTTATCAACCAGTGCTACAACAAGGGATAACACTGCCCTCTTTACCAACCAGTACTACAACAAGTGATAACGCTGCCCTCTTTACCAACCAGTACTACAACAAGAGGTAACACTGCCCTCTTTACCAACCAGTGCTACAACAAGGGATAACACCGCCCTCTTTACCAACCAGTGCTACAACAAGGGATAACACTGCCCTCTTTACCAACCAGTGCTACAACAAGGGATAACACTGCCCTCTTTACCAACCAGTACTACAACAAGGGATAACACTGCCTTCTTTACCAACCACTTCTACAACAAGGGAAAACACTGCCCTCTTTACCAACCAGTACTACAACAAGGGATATCACTGCCCTCTTTATTAACCAGTGCTACAACAAGGGATAACACTGCCCTCTTTACCAACCAGTGCTACAACAAGGGATAACACTGCCCTCTTTACCAACCAGTGCTACAACAAGGGATAACACTGCCCTCTTTACCAACCAGTGCTACAACAAGGGATAACACTGCCCTCTTTACCAACCAGCACTACAACAAGGGATAACACTGCCCTCTTTACCAACCAGTACTACAACAAGAGATAACACTGCCCTCTTTACCAACAAGGGATAACACTGCCCTCTTTACCAACCAGTGCTACAACAAGGGATAACACTGCCCTCTTTACCAACCAGTGCTACAACAAGGGATAACACTGCCCTCTTTACCAACCAGTACTACAACAAGGGATAACACTGCCCTCTTTACCAACCAGTACTACAACAAGGGAAAACACTGCCCTCTTTACCAACCAGTTCTACAACAAGGGATAACACTGCCCTCTTTACCAACCAGTACTACAACAAGGGATAACACTGCCCTCTTTCCCAACTAGTTCTACAACAAGGGATAACACTGCCCTCTTTACCAACCAGTACTACAACAAGGGATAACACTGCCCTCTTTACCAACCAGTACTACAACAAGGGATAACACTGCCCTCTTTACCAACCAGTGCTACAACAAGGGATAACACTGCCCTCTTTATCAACCAGTGCTACAACAAGGGATAACACTGCCTTCTTTACCAACAAGGGATAACACTGTCCTCTTTACCAACCAGTGCTACAACAAGGGATAACACTGCCCTCTTTACCAACCAGTCCTACAACAAGGGATAACACTGCCCTCTTTACCAACAGGTGCTACAACAAGGGAAAACACTGCCCTCTTTACCAACCAGTACTACAACAAGGGATAACACTGCCCTCTTTACCAACCAGTACTACAACAAGGGATTACACTGCCCTCTTTACCAACCAGTACTACAACAAGGCATAACACTGCCCTCTTTACCAACCAGTACTACAACAAGGGGTAACACTGCCCTCTTTACCAACCAGTGCTACAACAATGGATAACACTGCCCTCTTTATCAACCAGTGCTACAACAAGGGATAACACTGCCCTCTTTACCAACCAGTACTACAACAAGGGATAACACTGCCCTCTTTACCAACCAGTGCTACAACAAGGGATAACACTGCCATCATTACCAACCAGTGCTACAACAATGGATAACACTGCCCTCTTTATCAACCAGTGCTACAACAAGGGATAACACTGCCCTCTTTACCAACCAGTACTACAACAAGGGATAACACTGCCCTCTTTACCAACCAGTACTACAACAAGAGGTAACACTGCCCTCTTTACCAACCAGTGCTACAACAAGGGATAACACTGCTCTCTTTACCAACCAGTGCTACAACAAGGGATAACACTGCCCTCTTTACCAACCATTACTACAACAAGGGATAACACTGCCCTCTTTACCAACCAGTGCTATAACAAGGGATAACACTGCCCTCTTTACCAACCAGTGCTACAACAAGGGATAACACTGCCCTCTTTACCAACCAGTGCTACAACAAGGGATAACACTGCCTTCTTTACCAACCACTTCTACAACAAGGGAAAACACTGCCCTCTTTACCAACCAGTACTACAACAAGGGATAACACTGCCCTCTTTATTAACCAGTGCTACAACAAGGGATAACACTGCCCTGTTTACCAACCAGTGCTACAACAAGGGATAGATCTGCCCTCTTTACCAACCAGTGCTACAACAAGGGATAACATTGCCCTCTTTACCAACCAGTACTACAACAAGGGATAACACTGCCCTCTTTACCAACCAGTACTACAACAAGGGATAACACTGCCCTCTTTAACAACAAGGGAAAACACTGCCCTCTTTACCAACCAGTGCTACAACAAGGGATAACGCTGCCCTCTTTACCAACCAGTGCTACAACAAGGATAACACTGCCCTCTTTACCATCCAGTGCTACAACAAGGGATAACACTGCCCTCTTTACCAACCAGTACTACAACAAGGGATAACACTGCCCTCTTTACCAACAAGGGATAACACTGCCCTCTTTACCAACCAGTGCTACAACAAGGGATAACACTGCCCTCTTTACCAACCAGTGCTACAACAAGGGATAACACTGCCCTCTTTACCAACCAGTACTACAACAAGGGATAACACTGCCCTCTTTACCAACAGGTGCTACAACAAGGGAAAACACTGCCCTCTTTACCAACCAGTACTACAACAAGGGATAACACTGCCCTCTTTACCAACCAGTACTACAACAAGGGATTACACTGCCCTCTTTACCAACCAGTACTACAACAAGGCATAACACTGCCCTCTTTACCAACCAGTACTACAACAAGGGGTAACACTGCCCTCTTTACCAACCAGTGCTACAACAATGGATAAAACTGCCCTCTTTATCAACCAGTGCTACAACAAGGGATAACACTGCCCTCTTTACCAACCAGTACTACAACAAGGGATAACGCTGCCCTCTTTACCAACCAGTACTACAACAAGAGGTAACACTGCCCTCTTTACCAACCAGTGCTACAACAAGGGATAACACCGCCCTCTTTACCAACCAGTGCTACAACAAGGGATAACACTGCCCTCTTTACCAACCAGTGCTACAACAAGGGATAACACTGCCCTTTTTACCAACCAGTACTACATCAAGGGATAACACTGCCCTCTTTACCAACCAGTACTACAACAAGGGATAACACTGCCCTCTTTACCAACCAGTGCTACAACAAGGGATAACACTGCCATCATTACCAACCAGTGCTACAACAATGGATAACACTGCCCTCTTTATCAACCAGTGCTACAACAAGGGATAACACTGCCCTCTTTACCAACCAGTACTACAACAAGGGATAACACTGCCCTCTTTACCAACCAGTACTACAACAAGAGGTAACACTGCCCTCTTTACCAACCAGTGCTACAACAAGGGATAACACTGCTCTCTTTACCAACCAGTGCTACAACAAGGGATAACACTGGCCTCTTTACCAACCATTACTACAACAAGGGATAACACTGCCCTCTTTACCAACCAGTGCTATAACAAGGGATAACACTGCCCTCTTTACCAACCAGTGCTACAACAAGGGATAACACTGCCCTCTTTACCAACCAGTGCTACAACAAGGGATAACACTGCCCTCTTTACCAACCAGTACTACAACAAGGGATAACACTGCCTTCTTTACCAACCACTTCTACAACAAGGGAAAACACTGCCCTCTTTACCAACCAGTACTACAACAAGGGATAACACTGCCCTCTTTATTAACCAGTGCTACAACAAGGGATAACACTGCCCTGTTTACCAACCAGTGCTACAACAAGGGATAGATCTGCCCTCTTTACCAACCAGTGCTACAACAAGGGATAACATTGCCCTCTTTACCAACCAGTACTACAACAAGGGATAACACTGCCCTCTTTACCAACCAGTACTACAACAAGGGATAACACTGCCCTCTTTAACAACAAGGGAAAACACTGCCCTCTTTACCAACCAGTGCTACAACAAGGGATAACGCTGCCCTCTTTATCAACCAGTGCTACAACAAGGATAACACTGCCCTCTTTACCATCCAGTGCTACAACAAGGGATAACACTGCCCTCTTTACCAACCAGTACTACAACAAGGGATAAAACTGCCCTCTTTACCAACAAGGGATAACACTGCCCTCTTTACCAACCAGTGCTACAACAAGGGATAACACTGCCCTCTTTACCAACCAGTGCTACAACAAGGGATAACACTGCCCTCTTTACCAACCAGTACTACAACAAGGGATAACACTGCCCTCTTTACCAACAGGTGCTACAACAAGGGAAAACACTGCCCTCTTTACCAACCAGTACTACAACAAGGGATAACACTGCCCTCTTTACCAACCAGTACTACAACAAGGGATTACACAGCCCTCTTTACCAACCAGTACTACAACAAGGCATAACACTGCCCTCTTTACCAACCAGTACTACAACAAGGGGTAACACTGCCCTCTTTACCAACCAGTGCTACAACAATGGATAAAACTGCCCTCTTTATCAACCAGTGCTACAACAAGGGATAACACTCCCCTCTTTACCAACCAGTACTACAACAAGGGATAACGCTGCCCTCTTTACCAACCAGTACTACAACAAGAGGTAACACTGCCCTCTTTACCAACCAGTGCTACAACAAGGGAGAACACCGCCCTCTTTACCAACCAGTGCTACAACAAGGGATAACACTGCCCTCTTTACCAACCAGTGCTACAACAAGGGATAACACTGCCCTTTTTACCAACCAGTACTACATCAAGGGATAACACTGCCTTCTTTACCAACCACTTCTACAACAAGGGAAAACACTGCCCTCTTTACCAACCAGTACTACAACAAGGGATAACACTGCCCTATTTATTAACCAGTGCTACAACAAGGGATAACACTGCCCTCTTTACCAACCAGTACTACAACAAGGGATACCGCTGCCCTCTTTACCAACCAGTACTACAACAAGAGGTAACACTGCCCTCTTTACCAACCGGTGCTACAACAAGGGATAACACCGCCCTCTTTACCAACCAGTGCTACAACAAGGGATAACACTGCCCTCTTTACCAACCAGTACTACAACAAGGGATAACACTGCCCTTTTTACCAACCAGTACTACATCAAGGGATAACACTGCCCTCTTTACCAACCAGTACTACAACAAGGGATAACACTGCCCTCTTTACCAACCAGTGCTACAACAAGGGATAACACTGCCATCATTACCAACCAGTGCTACAACAATGGATAACACTGCCCTCTTTATCAACCAGTGCTACAACAAGGGATAACACTGCCCTCTTTACCAACCAGTACTACAACAAGGGATAACACTGCCCTCTTTACCAACCAGTACTACAACAAGAGGTAACACTGCCCTCTTTACCAACCAGTGCTACAACAAGGGATAACACTGCTCTCTTTACCAACCAGTGCTACAACAAGGGATAACACTGGCCTCTTTACCAACCATTACTACAACAAGGGATAACACTGCCCTCTTTACCAACCAGTGCTATAACAAGGGATAACACTGCCCTCTTTACCAACCAGTGCTACAACAAGGGATAACACTGCCCTCTTTACCAACCAGTGCTACAACAAGGGATAACACTGCCCTCTTTACCAACCAGTACTACAACAAGGGATAACACTGCCTTCTTTACCAACCACTTCTACAACAAGGGAAAACACTGCCCTCTTTACCAACCAGTACTACAACAAGGGATAACACTGCCCTCTTTATTAACCAGTGCTACAACAAGGGATAACACTGCCCTGTTTACCAACCAGTGCTACAACAAGGGATAGATCTGCCCTCTTTACCAACCAGTGCTACAACAAGGGATAACATTGCCCTCTTTACCAACCAGTACTACAACAAGGGATAACACTGCCCTCTTTACCAACCAGTACTACAACAAGGGATAACACTGCCCTCTTTAACAACAAGGGAAAACACTGCCCTCTTTACCAACCAGTGCTACAACAAGGGATAACGCTGCCCTCTTTATCAACCAGTGCTACAACAAGGATAACACTGCCCTCTTTACCATCCAGTGCTACAACAAGGGATAACACTGCCCTCTTTACCAACCAGTACTACAACAAGGGATAACACTGCCCTCTTTACCAACAAGGGATAACACTGCCCTCTTTACCAACCAGTGCTACAACAAGGGATAACACTGCCCTCTTTACCAACCAGTGCTACAACAAGGGATAACACTGCCCTCTTTACCAACCAGTATAACACTGCCCTGTTTACCAACCAGTGCTACAACAAGGGATAGATCTGCCCTCTTTACCAACCAGTGCTACAACAAGGGATAACATTGCCCTCTTTACCAACCAGTACTACAACAAGGGATAACACTGCCCTCTTTACCAACCAGTACTACAACAAGGGATAACACTGCCCTCTTTAACAACAAGGGAAAACACTGCCCTCTTTACCAACCAGTGCTACAACAAGGGATAACGCTGCCCTCTTTATCAACCAGTGCTACAACAAGGATAACACTGCCCTCTTTACCATCCAGTGCTACAACAAGGGATAACACTGCCCTCTTTACCAACCAGTACTACAACAAGGGATAACACTGCCCTCTTTACCAACAAGGGATAACACTGCCCTCTTTACCAACCAGTGCTACAACAAGGGATAACACTGCCCTCTTTACCAACCAGTGCTACAACAAGGGATAACACTGCCCTCTTTACCAACCAGTACTACAACAAGGGATAACACTGCCCTCTTTACCAACAGGTGCTACAACAAGGGAAAACACTGCCCTCTTTACCAACCAGTACTACAACAAGGGATAACACTGCCCTCTTTACCAACCAGTACTACAACAAGGGATTACACAGCCCTCTTTACCAACCAGTACTACAACAAGGCATAACACTGCCCTCTTTACCAACCAGTACTACAACAAGGGGTAACACTGCCCTCTTTACCAACCAGTGCTACAACAATGGATAAAACTGCCCTCTTTATCAACCAGTGCTACAACAAGGGATAACACTCCCCTCTTTACCAACCAGTACTACAACAAGGGATAACGCTGCCCTCTTTACCAACCAGTACTACAACAAGAGGTAACACTGCCCTCTTTACCAACCAGTGCTACAACAAGGGAGAACACCGCCCTCTTTACCAACCAGTGCTACAACAAGGGATAACACTGCCCTCTTTACCAACCAGTGCTACAACAAGGGATAACACTGCCCTTTTTACCAACCAGTACTACATCAAGGGATAACACTGCCTTCTTTACCAACCACTTCTACAACAAGGGAAAACACTGCCCTCTTTACCAACCAGTACTACAACAAGGGATAACACTGCCCTATTTATTAACCAGTGCTACAACAAGGGATAACACTGCCCTCTTTACCAACCAGTACTACAACAAGGGATACCGCTGCCCTCTTTACCAACCAGTACTACAACAAGAGGTAACACTGCCCTCTTTACCAACCGGTGCTACAACAAGGGATAACACCGCCCTCTTTACCAACCAGTGCTACAACAAGGGATAACACTGCCCTCTTTACCAACCAGTACTACAACAAGGGATAACACTGCCCTCTTTACCAACAAGGGATAACACTGCCCTCTTTACCAACCAGTGCTACAACAAGGGATAACACTGCCCTCTTTACCAACCAGTGCTACAACAAGGGATAACACTGCCCTCTTTACCAACCAGTACTACAACAAGGGATAACACTGCCCTCTTTACCAACAGGTGCTACAACAAGGGAAAACACTGCCCTCTTTACCAACCAGTACTACAACAAGGGATAACACTGCCCTCTTTACCAACCAGTACTACAACAAGGGATTACACTGCCCTCTTTACCAACCAGTACTACAACAAGGCATAACACTGCCCTCTTTACCAACCAGTACTACAACAAGGGATAACACTGCCCTCTTTACCAACCAGTGCTACAACAATGGATAAAACTGCCCTCTTTATCAACCAGTGCTACAACAAGGGATAACACTCCCCTCTTTACCAACCAGTACTACAACAAGGGATAACGCTGCCCTCTTTACCAACCAGTACTACAACAAGAGGTAACACTGCCCTCTTTACCAACCAGTGCTACAACAAGGGATAACACCGCCCTCTTTACCAACCAGTGCTACAACAAGGGATAACACTGCCCTCTTTACCAACAGGTGCTACAACAAGGGAAAACACTGCCCTCTTTACAAACCAGTACTACAACAAGGGATAACACTGCCCTCTTTACCAACCAGTACTACAACAAGGGATTACACTGCCCTCTTTACCAACCAGTACTACAACAAGGCATAACACTGCCCTCTTTACCAACCAGTACTACAACAAGGGGTAACACTGCCCTCTTTACCAACCAGTGCTACAACAATGGATAACACTGCCCTCTTTATCAACCAGTGCTACAACAAGGGATAACACTGCCCTCTTTACCAACCAGTACTACAACAAGGGATAACACTGCCCTCTTTACCAACCAGTGCTACAACAAGGGATAACACTGCCATCATTACCAACCAGTGCTAATACAATGGATAACACTGCCCTCTTTATCAACCAGTGCTACAACAAGGGATAACACTGCCCTCTTTACCAACCAGTACTACAACAAGGGATAACACTGCCCTCTTTACCAACCAGTACTACAACAAGAGGTAACACTGCCCTCTTTACCAACCAGTGCTACAACAAGGGATAACACTGCTCTCTTTACCAACCAGTGCTACAACAAGGGATAACACTGGCCTCTTTACCAACCATTACTACAACAAGGGATAACACTGCCCTCTTTACCAACCAGTGCTATAACAAGGGATAACACTGCCCTCTTTACCAACCAGTGCTACAACAAGGGATAACACTGCCCTCTTTACCAACCAGTGCTACAACAAGGGATAACACTGCCCTCTTTACCAACCAGTACTACAACAAGGGATAACACTGCCTTCTTTACCAACCACTTCTACAACAAGGGAAAACACTGCCCTCTTTACCAACCAGTACTACAACAAGGGATAACACTGCCCTCTTTATTAACCAGTGCTACAACAAGGGATAACACTCCCCTCTTTACCAACCAGTACTACAACAAGGGATAACGCTGCCCTCTTTACCAACCAGTACTACAACAAGAGGTAACACTGCCCTCTTTACCAACCAGTGCTACAACAAGGGATAACACCGCCCTCTTTACCAACCAGTGCTACAACAAGGGATAACACTGCCCTCTTTACCAACCAGTGCTACAACAAGGGATAACACTGCCCTTTTTACCAACCAGTACTACATCAAGGGATAACACTGCCTTCTTTACCAACCACTTCTACAACAAGGGAAAACACTGCCCTCTTTACCAACCAGTACTACAACAAGGGATAACACTGCCCTATTTATTAACCAGTGCTACAACAAGGGATAACACTGCCCTCTTTACCAACCAGTACTACAACAAGGGATAACGCTGCCCTCTTTACCAACCAGTACTACAACAAGAGGTAACACTGCCCTCTTTACCAACCGGTGCTACAACAAGGGATAACACCGCCCTCTTTACCAACCAGTGCTACAACAAGGGATAACACTGCCCTCTTTACCAACCAGTACTACAACAAGGGATAACACTGCCCTCTTTACCAACAAGGGATAACACTGCCCTCTTTACCAACCAGTGCTACAACAAGGGATAACACTGCCCTCTTTACCAACCAGTGCTACAACAAGGGATAACACTGCCCTCTTTACCAACCAGTACTACAACAAGGGATAACACTGCCCTCTTTACCAACAGGTGCTACAACAAGGGAAAACACTGCCCTCTTTACCAACCAGTACTACAACAAGGGATAACACTGCCCTCTTTACCAACCAGTACTACAACAAGGGATTACACTGCCCTCTTTACCAACCAGTACTACAACAAGGCATAACACTGCCCTCTTTACCAACCAGTACTACAACAAGGGGTAACACTGCCCTCTTTACCAACCAGTGCTACAACAATGGATAAAACTGCCCTCTTTATCAACCAGTGCTACAACAAGGGATAACACTCCCCTCTTTACCAACCAGTACTACAACAAGGGATAACGCTGCCCTCTTTACCAACCAGTACTACAACAAGAGGTAACACTGCCCTCTTTACCAACCAGTGCTACAACAAGGGATAACACCGCCCTCTTTACCAACCAGTGCTACAACAAGGGATAACACTGCCCTCTTTACCAACCAGTGCTACAACAAGGGATAACACTGCCCTTTTTACCAACCAGTACTACATCAAGGGATAACACTGCCTTCTTTACCAACCACTTCTACAACAAGGGAAAACACTGCCCTCTTTACCAACCAGTACTACAACAAGGGATAACACTGCCCTATTTATTAACCAGTGCTACAACAAGGGATAACACTGCCCTCTTTACCAACCAGTGCTACAACAAGGGATAACACTGCCCTCTTTACCAACCAGTGCTACAACAAGGGATAACACTGCCCTCTCTACCAACCAGTACTACAACAAGGGATAACACTGCCCTCTTTACCAACCAGTACTACAACAAGGGATAACACTGCCCTCTTTACCAACAAGGGAAAACACTGCCCTCTTTACCAACCAGTGCTACAACAAGGATAACACTGCCCTCTTTACCAACCAGTGCTACAACAAGGCATAACACTGCCCTCTTTACCAACCAGTACTACAACAAGGGGTAACACTGCCCTCTTTACCAACCAGTGCTACAACAATGGATAAAACTGCCCTCTTTATCAACCAGTGCTACAACAAGGGATAACACTGCCCTCTTTACCAACCAGTACTACAACAAGGGATAACGCTGCCCTCTTTACCAACCAGTACTACAACAAGAGGTAACACTGCCCTCTTTACCAACCAGTGCTACAACAAGGGATAACACCGCCCTCTTTACCAACCAGTGCTACAACAAGGGATAACACTGCCCTCTTTACCAACCAGTGCTACAACAAGGGATAACACTGCCCTTTTTACCAACCAGTACTACATCAAGGGATAACACTGCCTTCTTTACCAACCACTTCTACAACAAGGGAAAACACTGCCCTCTTTACCAACCAGTACTACAACAAGGGATAACACTGCCCTATTTATTAACCAGTGCTACAACAAGGGATAACACTGCCCTCTTTACCAACCAGTGCTACAACAAGGGATAACACTGCCCTCTTTACCAACCAGTGCTACAACAAGGGATAACACTGCCCTCTCTACCAACCAGTACTACAACAAGGGATAACACTGCCCTCTTTACCAACCAGTGCTACAACAAGGGATATTACTGCCCTCTTTACCAACCAGTGCTACAACAAGGATAACACTGCCCTCTTTACCAACCAGTGCTACAACAAGGGATAACACTGCCCTCTTTACCAACCAGTACTACAACAAGGGATAACACTGCCCTCTTTACAAACAAGGGATAACACTGCCCTCTTTACCAACCAGTGCTACAACAAGGGATAACACTGCCCTCTTTACCAACCAGTGCTACAACAAGGGATAACACTGCCCTCTTTACCAACCAGTACTACAACAAGGGATTACACTGCCCTCTTTACCAACCAGTACTACAACAAGGCATAACACTGCCCTCTTTACCAACCAGTACTACAACAAGGGGTAACACTGCCCTCTTTACCAACCAGTGCTACAACAATGGATAAAACTGCCCTCTTTATCAACCAGTGCTACAACAAGGGATAACACTCCCCTCTTTACCAACCAGTACTACAACAAGGGATAACGCTGCCCTCTTTACCAACCAGTACTACAACAAGAGGTAACACTGCCCTCTTTACCAACCAGTGCTACAACAAGGGATAACACCGCCCTCTTTACCAACCAGTGCTACAACAAGGGATAACACTGCCCTCTTTACCAACCAGTGCTACAACAAGGGATAACACTGCCCTTTTTACCAACCAGTACTACATCAAGGGATAACACTGCCTTCTTTACCAACCACTTCTACAACAAGGGAAAACACTGCCCTCTTTACCAACCAGTACTACAACAAGGGATAACACTGCCCTATTTATTAACCAGTGCTACAACAAGGGATAACACTGCCCTCTTTACCAACCAGTACTACAACAAGGGATAACGCTGCCCTCTTTACCAACCAGTACTACAACAAGAGGTAACACTGCCCTCTTTACCAACCGGTGCTACAACAAGGGATAACACCGCCCTCTTTACCAACCAGTGCTACAACAAGGGATAACACTGCCCTCTTTACCAACCAGTTCTACAACAAGGGATAACACTGCCCTTTTTACCAACCAGTACTACATCAAGGGATAACACTGCCCTCTTTACCAACCAGTCCTACAACAAGGGATAACACTGCCCTCTTTACCAACAGGTGCTACAACAAGGGAAAACACTGCCCTCTTTACAAACCAGTACTACAACAAGGGATAACACTGCCCTCTTTACCAACCAGTACTACAACAAGGGATTACACTGCCCTCTTTACCAACCAGTACTACAACAAGGCATAACACTGCCCTCTTTACCAACCAGTACTACAACAAGGGGTAACACTGCCCTCTTTACCAACCAGTGCTACAACAATGGATAACACTGCCCTCTTTATCAACCAGTGCTACAACAAGGGATAACACTGCCCTCTTTACCAACCAGTACTACAACAAGGGATAACACTGCCCTCTTTACCAACCAGTGCTACAACAAGGGATAACACTGCCATCATTACCAACCAGTGCTAATACAATGGATAACACTGCCCTCTTTATCAACCAGTGCTACAACAAGGGATAACACTGCCCTCTTTACCAACCAGTACTACAACAAGGGATAACACTGCCCTCTTTACCAACCAGTACTACAACAAGAGGTAACACTGCCCTCTTTACCAACCAGTGCTACAACAAGGGATAACACTGCTCTCTTTACCAACCAGTGCTACAACAAGGGATAACACTGGCCTCTTTACCAACCATTACTACAACAAGGGATAACACTGCCCTCTTTACCAACCAGTGCTACAACAAGGGATAACACTGCCCTCTTTACCAACCAGTACTACAACAAGGGATAACACTGCCTTCTTTACCAACCACTTCTACAACAAGGGAAAACACTGCCCTCTTTACCAACCAGTACTACAACAAGGGATAACACTGCCCTCTTTATTAACCAGTGCTACAACAAGGGATAACACTGCCCTGTTTACCAACCAGTGCTACAACAAGGGATAGATCTGCCCTCTTTACCAACCAGTGCTACAACAAGGGATAACATTGCCCTCTTTACCAACCAGTGCTACAACAAGGGATAACGCTGCCCTCTTTACCAACCAGTGCTACAACAAGGATAACACTGCCCTCTTTACCATCCAGTGCTACAACAAGGGATAACACTGCCCTCTTTACCAACCAGTACTACAACAAGGGATAACACTGCCCTCTTTACCAACAAGGGATAACACTGCCCTCTTTACCAACCAGTGCTACAACAAGGGATAACACTGCCCTCTTTACCAACCAGTGCTACAACAAGGGATAACACTGCCCTCTTTACCAACAGGTGCTACAACAAGGGAAAACACTGCCCTCTTTACCAACCAGTACTACAACAAGGGATAACACTGCCCTCTTTACCAACCAGTACTACAACAAGGGATTACACTGCCCTCTTTACCAACCAGTACTACAACAAGGCATAACACTGCCCTCTTTACCAACCAGTACTACAACAAGGGGTAACACTGCCCTCTTTACCAACCAGTGCTACAACAATGGATAACACTGCCCTCTTTATCAACCAGTGCTACAACAAGGGATAACACTGCCCTCTTTACCAACCAGTACTACAACAAGGGATAACACTGCCCTCTTTACCAACCAGTGCTACAACAAGGGATAACACTGCCATCATTACCAACCAGTGCTACAACAATGGATAACACTGCCCTCTTTATCAACCAGTGCTACAACACGGGATAACACTGCCCTCTTTACCAACCAGTACTACAACAAGGGATAACACTGCCCTCTTTACCAACCAGTACTACAACAAGAGGTAACACTGCCCTCTTTACCAACCAGTGCTACAACAAGGGATAACACTGCCCTCTTTACCAACCA
Source organism: Salmo salar (assembly GCF_965601325.2). Classification (NCBI taxonomy): domain Eukaryota; kingdom Metazoa; phylum Chordata; class Actinopteri; order Salmoniformes; family Salmonidae; genus Salmo; species Salmo salar. The sequence continues at coordinate 125,634,356 of NC_138301.1, read as the reverse complement.
GTGCTACAACAAGGGATAACACTGCCCTCTTTACCAACCATTACTACAACAAGGGATAACACTGCCCTCTTTACCAACAAGTGCTATAACAAGGGATAACACTGCCCTCTTTACCAACCAGTGCTACAACAAGGGATAACACTGCCCTCTTTACCAACCAGTGCTACAACAAGGAATAACACTGCCCTCTTTACCAACCAGTACTACAACAAGGGATAACACTGCCTTCTTTACCAACCACTTCTACAACAAGGGAAAACACTGCCCTCTTTACCAACCAGTACTACAACAAGGGATAACACTGCCCTCTTTATTAACCAGTGCTACAACAAGGGATAACACTGCCCTCTTTACCAACCAGTGCTACAACAAGGGATAACACTGCCCTCTTTACCAACCAGTACTACAACAAGGGATAACACTGCCCTCTTTACCAACCAGTACTACAACAAGCGATAACACTGCCCTCTTTACCAACAAGGGAAAACACTGCCCTCTTTACCAACCAGTGCTACAACAAGGGATATTACTGCCCTCTTTACCAACCAGTGCTACAACAAGGATAACACTGCCCTCTTTACCAACCAGTGCTACAACAAGGGATAACACTGCCCTCTTTACCAACCAGTACTACAACAAGGGATAACAGTGCCCTCTTTACCAACAAGGGATAACACTGCCCTCTTTACCAACCAGTGCTACAACAAGGGATAACACTGCCCTCTTTACCAACCAGTGCTACAACAAGGGATAACACTGCCCTCTTTACCAACCAGTACTACAACAAGGGATAACACTGCCCTCTTTACAAACAGGTGCTACAACAAGGGATAACACTGCCCTCTTTATCAACCAGTGCTACAACAAGGGATAACACTGCCCTCTTTACCAACCAGTACTACAACAAGGGATAACACTGCCCTCTTTACCAACAACGGATAACACTGCCCTCTTTACCAACCAGTGCTACAACAAGGGATAACACTGCCCTCTTTACCAACCAGTGCTACAACAAGGGATAACACTGCCCTCTTTACCAACCAGTACTACAACAAGGGATAACACTGCCCTCTTTACCAACAGGTGCTACAACAAGGGATAACACTGCCCTCTCTACCAACCAGTGCTACAACAAGGGATAACACTGCCTTCTTTACCAACCAGTTCTACAACAAGGTATAACACTGCCCTCTTTAACAACCAGTACTACAACAAGGGATAACACTGCCCTCTTTACCAACCAGTGCTACAAAAAGGGATAACACTGCCCTCTTTATCAACCAGTGCTACAACAAGGGATAACACTGCCCTCTTTATCAACCAGTGCTACAACAAGGGATAACACTGCCCTCTTTACCAACCAGTACTACAACAAGGGATAACACTGCCCTCTTTACCAACCAGTACTACAACAAGGGATAACTCTGCCCTCTTTACCAACCAGTGGTACAACAAGGGATAACACTGCCCTCTTTACCAACCAGTGCTACAACAAGGGATAACACTGCCCTCTTTATCAACCAGTTCTACAAGAAGGGATAACACTTCCCTCTTTACCAACAAGGGATAACACTGCCCTCTTTACCAACCAGTGCTACAACAAGGGATAACACTGCCCTCTTTACCAACCAGTGCTACAACAAGGGATAACACTGCCCTCTTTACCAACCAGTACTACCACAAGGGATAACACTGCCCTCTTTACCAACCAGTACTACAACAAGGGATAACACTGCCCTCTTTACCAACAAGGGATAACACTGCCCTCTTTACCAACCAGTGCTACAACAAGGGATAACACTGCCCTCTTTACCAACCAGTGCTACAACAAGGGATAACACTGCCCTCTTTACCAACCAGTGCTACAACAAGGGATAACACTGCCCTCTTTACCAACCAGTACTACAACAAGGGATAACACTGCCCTCTTTACCAACCAGTGCTACAACAAGGGATAACACTGCCCTCTTTACCAACCAGTACTACAACAAGGGATAACACTGCCCTCTTTACCAACCAGTTCTACAACAAGGGATAACACTGCCCTCTTTACCAACCAGTACTACAACAAGGGATAACACTGCCCTCTTTACCAACCAGTGCTACAACAAGGGATAACACTGCCCTCTTTACCAACCAGTGCTACAACAAGGGATAACACTGCCCTCTTTACCAACCAGTACTACCACAAGGGATAACACTGCCCTCTTTACCAACCAGTACTACAACAAGGGATAACACTGCCCTCTTTACCAACAAGGGATAACACTGCCCTCTTTACCAACCAGTGCTACAACAAGGGATAACACTGCCCTCTTTACCAACCAGTGCTACAACAAGGGATAACACTGCCCTCTTTACCAACCAGTGCTACAACAAGGGATAACACTGCCCTCTTTACCAACCAGTACTACAACAAGGGATAACACTGCCCTCTTTACCAACCAGTGCTACAACAAGGGATAACACTGCCCTCTTTACCAACCAGTACTACAACAAGGGATAACACTGCCCTCTTTACCAACCAGTTCTACAACAAGGGATAACACTGCCCTCTTTACCAACCAGTACTACAACAAGGGATAACACTGCCCTCTTTACCAACCAGTACTACAACAAGGGATAACACTGCCCTCTTTACCAACCAGTGCTACAACAAGGGATAACACTGCCCTCTTTATCAACCAGTGCTACAACAAGGGATAACACTGCCCTCTTTACCAACAAGGGATAACACTGTCCTCTTTACCAACCAGTGCTACAACAAGGGATAACACTGCCCTCTTTACCAACAGGTGCTACAACAATGGAAAACACTGCCCTCTTTATCAACCAGTGCTACAACAAGGGATAACACTGCCCTCTTTACCAACCAGTGCTACAACAAGGGATAACACTGCCCTCTTTACCAACAAGGGATAACACTGCCCTCTTTACCAACCAGTACTACAACAAGGGATAACACTGCCCTCTTTATCAACCAGTACTACAACAAGGGATAACACTGCCCTCTTTACCAACCAGTGCTACAACAAGGGGTAACACTGCCCTCTTTACCAACCAGTGCTACAACAAGGGATAACACTGCCCTCTTTATCAACCAGTGCTACAACAAGGGATAACACTGCCCTCTTTACCAACCAGTGCTACAACAAGGGATAAAACTACCCTCTTTACCAACCAGTGCTACAACAAGGGATATCACTGCCCTCTTTACCAACCAGTGCTACAACAAGGGATAACACTGCCCTCTTTACCAACCAGTACTACAACAAGGGATAACACTGCCCTCTTTATCAACCAGTTTTACAGCAAGGGGTAACACTGCCCTCTTTACCATCCAGTACTACAACAAGGGATAACACTGCCCTCTTTACCAACAGGTGCTACAACAAGGGATAACACTGCCCTCTTTACCAACAAGGGATAACACTGCCCTCTTTACCAACCAGTACTACAACAAGGGATAACACTGCCCTCTTTATCAACCAGTACTACAACAAGGTATGAAACTGCCCTCTTTACCAACCAGTGCTACAACAAGGGATAACACTGCCCTCTTTACCAACCAGTGCTACAACAAGGGATAACACTGCCCTCTTTATCAACCAGTGCTACAACAAGGGATAACACTGCCCTCTTTACCAACCAGTGCTACAACAAGGGATAACACTGCCCTCTTTACCAATGTCACGTCCTGACCAGCAGAGGGCGTATTGCTTAGTCTAGGTCAGGATGTGGCAGGGGGGTTTGTGTTTGTTAAGTGTTGGATTGATGATTGGGACTTCCAATTGAAGGCAGGTGTGTATAGTTGCCTTTGATTGGAAGTCCTATATAGGTGTGTGTGTTTGTCTTTGGGGTTGTGGGGAATTGTTCTGTGTTTAGCCTAGTGCCTTACCAGACTGTCAGTTTGTCGATCGTAATTATGTTTGTTATTTTGGGTGTTCATTTTGATAGTTAATAAAAGTCAAGATGAGCCTGCACATACCTGCTGCGTTTTGGTCCTCCTCTTCTCTCCAGTACGACATTTTTAAGGATGAGTACGACTTATTTTATGACAGAATTCCCCACCAACAAAGGACCAAGCAGCGGAAGAAGGCTGGCGAGGTAAGGGAGACGGAGAGGCACCCCCAATAATTTTTTAGGGGGGGGCACAAGGGCTGTTTGACGGGGCAAGAGCTGCCCGCCAGTCAACAGTCGCCAGAGCTGCCCGGCAGTCAACAGTCGCCAGAGCTGCCCGCCAGTCAACAGTCGTCATCAGAGCTGCCCGCCAGTCAACAGTCGTCATCAGAGCTGCCCGCCAGTCAACAGTCGTCATCAGAGCTGCCCGCCAGTCAACAGTCGTCATCAGAGCTGCCCGCCAGTCAACAGTTGTCGTCAGAGCTGCCCGCCAGTCAACAGTCGTCGTCAGAGCTGCCCGCCAGTCAACAGTCGTCGTCAGAGCTGCCCGCCAGTCAACAGTCGTCGTCAGAGCTGCCCGCCAGTCAACAGTCGTCAGAGCTGCCCGCCAGTCAACAGTCGTCGTCAGAGCTGCCCGCCAGTCAACAGTCGTCGTCAGAGCTGCCCGCCAGTCAACAGTCGTCGTCAGAGCTGCCCGCCAGTCAACAGTCGTCAGAGCTGCCCGCCAGTCAACAGTCGTCAGAGCTGCCCGCCAGTCAACAGTCGTCAGAGCTGCCCGCCAGTCAACAGTCGCCAGAGAGGTCAGACTGTGCTGAACTGCCGGGGTGGCCAGACTGCGCTGAACTGCCGGAGTGGCCAGACTGCGCTGAACTGCCGGAGTGGCCAGACTGCCCTGAACTGCCGGAGTGGCCAGACTGCCCTGAACTGCCGGAGTGGCCAGACTGCCCTGAACTGCCGGAGTGGCCAGACTGCGCTGAACTGCCGGAGTGGCCAGACTGCCCTGAACTGCCGGAGTGGCCAGACTGCCCTGAACTGCCGGAGAGGCCAGACTGCCCAGACTGTCCCGAGCTGCCAGACTGCCCAGACTGTCCCGAGCTGCCAGACTGCCCAGACTGTCCCGTGCTGCCAGAGTGGCCCGACTGCCTGGAACGGCCTGCACCTGAGCCACCTCCAGGATAGGTGGGTTGGGGAGGGAGGGTGTAGCACAGTGCCGTCGTTGACGGCAGCCACCCTCCCTTCCCTCCCTTATGGTTTAGGGGTTATTGTTTGTTGGGGTATTGGGGATTTTCTTGTTTTTCTTTTTTAGGTGCATCCTGGAGTCTGCACCTTGAGGGGGGGGTACTGTCATGTCCTGACCAGCAGAGGGCGTATTGCTTAGTCTAGGTCATGATGTGGCAGGGGGGTTTGTGTTTGTTAAGTGTTGGATTGATGATTGGGACTTCCAATTGAAGGCAGGTGTGTATAGTTGCCTTTGATTGGAAGTCCTATATAGGTGTGTGTGTTTGTCTTTGGGGTTGTGGGGAATTGTTCTGTGTTTAGCCTAGTGCCTTACCAGACTGTCAGTTTGTCGATCGTAATTATGTTTGTTATTTTGGGTGTTCATTTTGATAGTTAATAAAAGTCAAGATGAGCCTGCACATACCTGCTGCGTTTTGGTCCTCCTCTTCTCTCCAGTACGACATTTTTAAGGATGAGTACGACTTATTTTATGACAACCAACCAGTGCTACAACAAGGGATAACACTGCCCCCTTTACCAACCAGTACTACAACAAGGGATAACACTGCCCCCTTTACCAACCAGTACTACAACAAGGGATAACACTGCCCTCTTTATCAACCAGTGCTACAGCAAGGGATAACACTGCCCTCTTTACCAACCAGTGCTACAACAAGGGATAACACTGCCCTCTTTACCAACCAGTGCTACAACAAGGGATAACACTGCCCTCTTTACCAACCAGTGCTACAACAAGGGATAACACTGCCCTCTTTACCAACCAGTACTACAACAAGGGATAACACTGCCCTCTTTACCAACCAGTACTACAACAAGGGATAACACTGCCCTCTTTACCAACCAGTACTACAACAAGGGATAACACTGCCCTCTTTACCAACCAGTACTACAACAAGGGATAACACTGCCCTCTTTACCAACCAGTGCTACAACAAGGGATAACACTGCCCTCTTTACCAACCAGTACTACAACAAGGGATAACACTGCCCTCTTTACCAACCAGTACTACAACAAGGGGTAACACTGCCCTCTTTACCAACCAGTACTACAACAAGGGATAACACTGCCCTCTTTACCAACCAGTACTACAACAAGGGATAACACTGCCCCTAAACAGGAACCAGCCCTTCTTTGGAACCGCGTTCCCTGGTAAGATTGGCCTAACCCTAACCTTCTCCCCTCTGACCCTGGCTCTAACCTTAACCTTAACCCTACTCCTAACAGTCATCGGTCTGTAACATTCAGTCTGTAACATTTATCAGTGTGTAACGTTTATCAGTCTGTAACTTTCAGTCTGTAATGTTTAGTCTGTAACATTTATTAGTCTGCAATGTTTAGTCTGTAACAATCAGTCTGTAACATTTATCGGTGTGTAATGTGCAGTCTGTAACATTGATCAGACTGTAATGTTCAGGCTGTAGCATTCATCAGTCTGTAACGTTTATCAGTCTGTAACGTTCATCAGTCTGTAACGTTCAGCGTCTGTAACGTTCATCAGTCTGTAACGTTCAGCGTCTGTAACGTTTATCAGTCTGTAACGTTCAGCAGTCTGTAATGTTCAGCGTCTGTAACGTTCAGCGTCTGTAACGTTTATCAGTCTGTAACGTTCAGCAGTCTGTAACGTTCAGCGTCTGTAACGTTCAGCGTCTGTAACGTTCAGCGTCTGTAACGTTCAGCGTCTTTAACGTTCAGCGTCTGTAACGTTCATCAGTCTGTAACGTTCAGCAGTCTGTAACGTTCAGCGTCTGTAACGTTCATCAGTCTGTAACGTTCAGCGTCTGTAACGTTCAGCGTCTGTAACGTTTATCAGTCTGTAACGTTCAGCGTCTGTAACGTTCATCAGTCTAACGTTCAGCGTCTGTAACGTTCAGCGTCTGTAACGTTTATCAGTCTGTAACGTTCATCAGTCTGTAACGTTCAGCGTCTGTAACGTTCAGCGTCTGTAACGTTTATCAGTCTGTAACGTTCAGCGTCTGTAACGTTCAGCGTCTGTAACGTTCATCAGTCTGTAACGTTCAGCGTCTGTAACGTTCAGCGTCTGTAACGTTTATCAGTATGTAACGTTCAGCAGTCTGTAACATTCATAAGTCTGTAACGTTTCTCAGTCTTTAACGTTCATCAGTCTTTAACGTTCATCAGTCTGTAACATTCATCAGTCTTTAACGTTAATACGTCTGCCATGTTCCTCAGTCTGTAACTGTTCATCAGTCTGTAACATTCATCGGTCTGTAACGTTCAGCAGTCTGTAACGATCAGCGGTCTGTAACGATCAGTCTGTAATGTTTACCAGTCTGTAACGTTCATCAGTCTGTAACGATCAGTCTGTAATGTTCATCAGTCTGTAACGTTCATCAGTCTGTAACATTCAGCAGTCTGTAACGTTCAGCGGTCTGTAACGATCAGTCTGTAATGTTTACCAGTCTGTAACGTTCATCAGTCTGTAACATTCCTCAAACTGTAAGGTTCTTCAGTCTGTAACGTTTATCAGTCTGTAACGTTCATCAGTCTGTAACGTTCCTCAGTCTGTAATGTTCAGTCTATAACGTTCCTCAGTCTGTAATGTTCAGTCTGTAACGTTCATCAGTCTGTAACGTTCCTCAGTCTGTAAGGTTCATTAGTCTGTAACATTTATCAGTCTGTAACGTTTATCAGTCTGTAATGTTTATCAGTCTGTAATGTTCAGTCTGTAATGTTTATCAGTCTGTAATGTTCCTCAGTCTGTAATGTTCAGTCTGTAATGTTTATCAGTCTGTAATGTTCAGTCTGTAACGTTCCTCAGTCTGTAAGGTTCAGTCTGTAACATTTATCAGTCTGTAATGTTCAGTCTGTAACATTTATCAGTCTGTAATGTTCAGTCTGAAATGTTCCGGCCCCCCGTAATGCACCCCAGGCATCTGGCCAGGTTAGGTTTGGTATGAGGAATCCACAGTGTCGTTCCGGCCCCCCGTAATGCACCCCAGGCATCTGGCCAGGTTAGGTTTGGTATGAGGAATCCACAGTGTCGATCCGATGCCTTCAAGCTAATGCAGAGACTGGGGGTTTAGGGCATTTCGCTTGCCAAGCAGGAGCTCAGAGGGGTCCGGGCACAACCAGCCCAGGGAAGGAAAGTAACAGAAATAGATTTTGGCCTTAGCTCTTCACCATTATTTCTTAACTCTAATACCAATTTCTCAATTTTCTCTTATAGTGCACTGAAATACAATGTGTTCCAGGTAAGTATTTGTAAAGCTATTTGACTACTCTCTACAGAAGAGATGGCTTACCCTCTCCCACCAAGCACTCCCCAGGGCAAAGAAGACATATTTCCCACTCAAATCAAATCAAAGTTTATTTGTCACGTGCGCTGAATACAACAGGTGTAGACCTTACAGTGAAATGCTTACTTACAGGCTCTAACCAATAGTGCAAAAAAGGTATTAGGTGAACAATAGGTAGGTAAAGAAATAAAACAACAGTAAAAAGACAGGCTGTATACAGTAGCGAGGCTATAAAAGTAGCGAGGATACATAGACACCGGTTAGTCAGGCTGATTGAGGTAGTATGTACATGTAGATATGGTTAAAGTGACTATGCATATATGATGAACAGAGAATAGCAGTAGCGTAAAAGAGGGGTGTGCGTGTGGTGGGACACAATGCAGATTGCCGGGTAAGCCAATGTCCGGGAGCACTGGTTGGTCGGCCCAATTGAGGTAGTATGTACATGAATGTATAGTTAAAGTGACTATGCATATATGATCGAAAGAGAGTAGCAGCAGCGTAAAAAGAGGGGTTGAGGGGGGGCACACAATGCAAATAGTCTGGGTAGCCATTTGATTACCTGTTCAGGAGTCTTATGGCTTGGGGGGTAAAAACTGTTGTAAGTCGCTCTGGATAAGAGCGTCTGCTAAATGACTAAAATGTAAATGTAAATGTAAGCCTTTTTGTCCTAGACTTGGCACTCTGGTACCGCTTGCAATGCGGTAGTAGAGAGTCTATGACTGGGGTGGCTGGGGTCTTTGACAATTTTTAGGGCCTTCCTCTGACACCGCCTGGTGTAGAGGTCCTGGATGGCAGGCAGCTTAGCCCCAGTGATGTACTGGGCCGTATGCACTACCCTCTGTAGTGCCTTGTGGTCGGAGGCCGAGCAATTGCCGTACCAGGCAGTGATGCAACCAGTCAGGATGCTCTCGATGGTGCAGCTGTAGAACCTTTTGAGGATCTGGGGACCCATGCCAAATCTTTATAGTTTCCTGAGGGGGAAAAGGTTTTGTCGTGCCCTCTTCACGACTGTCTTGGTGTGTTTGGACCATTCTAGTTTGTTGTTGATGTGGACACCAAGGAACTTGAAGCACTCAACCTGCTCCACTACAGCCCCGTCGATGTGAATGGGGGCGTGCTCGGTGCTCCTTTTCCTGTAGTCCACAAAAAACTCCTTAATCTTGGTTACGTTGAGGGATAGGTTGTTGTCCTGGCACCACACGGCCTGGTCTCTGACTTCCTCCCTATTGGCTGTCTCGTCGTTGTCGGTGATCAGGCCTACCACTGTTGTGTCGTCTGCAAACTTAATGATGGTGTTGGAGTCATGCCTGGCCATGCAGTCGTGGGTGAACAGGGAGTACAGGAGGGGACTGAGCACGCACCCCTGGGGAGCTCCAGTGTTGAGGATCAGCGTGGCAGATGTGTTGCTACCTACCCTCACCACCTGGGGGCGGCCTGTCAGGAAGTCCAGGATCCAGTTGCAGAGGGAGGTGTTTAGTCCCAGGATCCTTAGCTTAGTGATGAGCTTTGTGGGTACTATGGTGTTGAACGCTGAGTTGTAGTCAATGAATAGCATTCTCACATAAGCAATGCTTTTGTCCAGGTGGGAAAGGGCAGAGTGGAGTACAATTGAGATTGCATCATCTGTGGATCTGTTTGGGCGGTATGCAAATTAGAGTGGGTCTAGGGTTTCTGGGATAATGGTGTTGATGTGAGCCATTACCTGCCTTTCAAACCACTTCATGGCTACGGACGTGAGTGCTACGGGTCTGTAGTCATTTAGGCAGGTTACCTTTGTGTTCTTGGGCACAGGGACTATGGTGGTCTGCTTGAAACATTTTGGTATTACAGACTTAATCAGGGACATGTTGAAAATGTCACTGTCCTTCGAGGAGGGAGATGAGGACAGCGAGGAGGGAGATGAGAACAGCAAGGAGTGAGATGAGGACAGTGAGGAGTGAGATGAGGACAGTGAGGAGGGAGATGAGGACAGCAAGGAAGAAGATGTGAAGAGGGGGCTGAAGAGGAAGATGGAAGAAAAGGACAGGTATACAAAAAAATCAGTTTTATTCATTTCACCAAACCAATTAAATAGACAGAGACAGAGAGAGTGTGTGTGTGTGTGTGTGTGTGTGTGTGTGTGTGTGTGTGTGTGTGTGTGTGTGTGTGTGTGTGTGTGTGTGTGTGTGTGTGTGTGTGTGTGTGTGTGTGTGTGTGTGTGTGTGTGTGTGTGTGTGTGTGTGTGTGTGTGTGTGTGTGTGTGTGTGTGTGTGTGTGTGTGTGTGTGTGTGTGTGTGTGTGTGTGTGTGTGTGTGTGTGTGTGTGTGTGTGTGTGTGTGTGTGTGTGTGTGTGTGTGTGTGTGTGTGTGTGTGTGTGTGTGTGTGTGTGTGTGTGTGTGTGTGTGTGTGTGTGTGTGTGTGTGTGTGTGTGTGTGTGTGTGTGTGTGTGTGTGTGTGTGTGTGTGTGTGTGTGTGTGTGTGTGTGTGTGTGTGTGTGTGTGTGTGTGTGTGTGTGTGTGTGTGTGTGTGTGTGTGTGTGTGTGTGTGTGTGTGTGTGTGTGTGTGTGTGTGTGTGTGTGTGTGTGTGTGTGTGTGTGTGTGTGTGTGTGTGTGTGTGTGTGTGTGTGTGTGTGTGTGTGTGTGTGTGTGTGTGTGTGTGTGTGTGTGTGTGTGTGTGTGTGTGTGTGTTTCCAGAAGCTGGTATCTTGTGTCAGAGGTTAGAATTGCAAGACAATACTGTGAATTTCTGTGTACCAACACATCTACTACTCAGTCAGTTTACTACCATTCTGTATTTCAACAAGATACAGAAGAACCATCAAGTGTAGCTGAGAAACCAATATCACAGGACTCTCTCTCTCATACACACACACCAAACCACACACACAGGCACCGGCATTATCGGACAGCTGGTACACTTTGGACAGTATAAACAACAACATTGTGGATTGTGAAGAAAAGTATGGTTGTTTTTCTCCGCATGTCCAGTCCATCCATTATCTCAGCCAATCACGGCTAGCGGGAAGGTTCCTGTATTTTTCCGTGGCTAAATCAACTAGGCTCGTAATTTAACATTTTATTTGTATTTATGGATGGAATACAGGTTTGTTATTAAGGCACATAAAAGTTCACATGTTCCAGAAATCATTTCTTAGAAAAAACACATAGATTATAAACTTCTCAAACAAATGTAAACTGAACAGAGAGGTGTTCTCAGGTGGGCGTGACATGAGCCTGGCTGGTATGTGTGTGTTTGCCTGTGCATCCATTATACATGAGTGTCATTCTAACCCTGCATCTCTGCTTTACCACACACACACACACACACACACACACACACACACACACACACACACACACACACACACACACACACACACACACACACACACACACACACACACACACACACACACACACACACACACACACACACACACACACACACACACACACACACACACACACACACACACACTGAGCAGGTATGAATCATTTAGCCCAAATCAGTTTAGTGGCTCTGGCCTGTGTTCCTCTCAGTGTTTCCTGCTCTGGATCTTCTGGAGTTTGTATATTTGGATAGGTTTAGGTTAGGGTCTACCCGGGCTTTTAGATGTCAGATATTCATCTGATATTTCAAATACTTTGAGGACATTTGGAGTCCGCAAGCTCCTTCTGATTGGTTGATCTAGTTGGCCTGCTGTCTGTTGGAGGAGGCTGTTGATCTAGTTGACCTGCTTTCTGTTGGAGGAGGCTGTTGTGTCCATGAAGGAGTGAGACGGAGGAGCATCATGATACCATGTTGATCAGACTAACTGGGCTGCAATCTCTCTCTCTACTGGCCTGGCTGATCGCACTAACACACAGTAAGACCCTGTCTGGTGACAGTCTGTCTGTCTGTCTGTCTGTCTGTCTGTCTGTCTGTCTGTCTGTCTGTCTGTCTGTCTGTCTGTCTGTCTGTCTGTCTGTCTGTCTGTCTGTACCCAGCTGTGTGTTTGCCTGACTGACTGTCTCTATCAGTCTCTCTCTATCCATTTCTATCCATCTCCCCTATTTATCTCTTTGTTATTACGGTTTGGGGTTTATAAATGTTTGGCAGATAGATCTCCATCCCATCTAGAGGTTAAAGCTAATTGAAGTGACTAGAGAGAGAGCATTCTGTGGTTATGTTGTCTTTGGGTTATCCATGGTAACAGATGGATACTATAAAATCCATTCCTTTAGAGTGGAGGCCTACCTGAACTATTCATTTATCTGTGTGTGACCTCCATTAGACAGTGTTCAGCTGAAACCCATCCTGTAACTCTACCCTGTAACCCTGACAACACAGCTCCATTACACTGCACAGTGTCTAAAATATCCGATCTCTCACTGTGTGTGTGTGTGTGTGTGTGTGTGTGTGTGTGTGTGTGTGTGTGTGTGTGTGTGTGTGTGTGTGTGTGTGTGTGTGTGTGGTGTGAGGGTGTGGGGGGGGGGGGGGGGGGGGGGGGGAGGGGGAGATCATAGATCCAGGCCAGGTGGTGTATGTGGACTCAGGTCTGGATGGAGTGGTGGGTAAAGCTGTGATCCTGGAGTGTGGATCAACCAGACCTGATGTTTACATCTGGGGGTTCACACAACCTGGAACCGACGCCATCAAAGCTGTGGTCTACGACTTTGGAAAAGGTCCCACTCTTATTAATCTCTTTATTTATATCATTTATCTCTTTATTTATTTATCATTTATCTCTTTATTTATATTATTAATCTTATTCATCTCTTTATTTATATTAATCTCTTTATTTATATTATTTATAATATTCATCTCTTCATTTCTATTATTTATAATATTAATCTCTTTATTTATATTATTTATATTATTCATCTCTTCATTTATATTATTTATAATATTAATCTCTTTATTTATATTATTTATAATATTCATCTCTTCATTTATATTATTTATAATATTAATCTCTTCATTTATATTATTTATAATATTAATCTCTTTATTTATATTATTTATAATATTCATCTCTTCATTTATATTATTTATAATATTCATCTCTTCATTTATATTATTTATAATATTCATCTCTTTATTTATATTATTTATAATATTCATCTCTTCATTTATATTATTTATAATATTAATCTCTTTATGTTATATTATTTATAATATTAATCTCTTTATTTATCCATGTATTCTAGTGAGATATTAAGTCTCTTTATTTATATTATTTAGTAGATATTCAGTCTCTTTATTTATCATGTATTTATAATATTAATCTCTTTATTTATAGTTAGTTTAGTAATATTCAAGTCTCTTTATTTATATTATTTATGATAGTTAATCTCTTTATTTAGTATTCCATTTATAATATTAATCTCTTCATTTATAGTTATTTAGTAGATATTAAGTCTCTTCATTTATATTATTTATAATATTCAGTCTCTTTATTTATATGTATTTAGTAATATTCAGTCTCTTTATTTATATTATTTATGATAGTTGCGATCTCTTCATTTATCTTATTCACTTCTCTTTATGTTTATTTTTTGATTTCAGCCTTTATTTAACCAGGTAGGCTAGTTGAGAACAAGTCCTTTATTTAACCAGGTAGGCTAGTTGAGAACAAGTCCTTTATTTAACCAGGTAGGCTAGTTGAGAACAAGTCCTTTATTTAACCAGGTAGGCTAGTTGAGAACAAGTCCTTTATTTAACCAGGTAGGCTAGTTGAGAACAAGTCCTTTATTTAACCAGGTAGGCTAGTTGAGAACAAGTCCTTTATTTAACCAGGTAGGCTAGTTGAGAACAAGTCCTTTATTTAACCAGGTAGGCTAGTTGAGAACAAGTCCTTTATTTAACCAGGTAGGCTAGTTGAGAACAAGTCCTTTATTTAACCAGGTAGGCTAGTTGAGAACAAGTCCTTTATTTAACCAGGTAGGCTAGTTGAGAACAAGTCCTTTATTTAACCAGGTAGGCTAGTAGAGAACAAGTCCTTTATTTAACCAGGTAGGCTAGTTGAGAACAAGTCCTTTATTTAACCAGGTAGGCTAGTTGAGAACAAGTCCTTTATTTAACCAGGTAGGCTAGTTGAGAACAAGTCCTTTATTTAACCAGGTGGCTAGTTGAGAACAAGTCCTTTATTTAACCAGGTAGGCTAGTTGAGAACAAGTCCTTTATTTAACCAGGTAGGCTAGTTGAGAACAAGTCCTTTATTTAACCAGGTAGGCTAGTTGAGAACAAGTCCTTTATTTAACCAGGTAGGCTAGTTGAGAACAAGTCCTTTATTTAACCAGGTAGGCTAGTTGAGAACAAGTCCTTTATTTAACCAGGTAGGCTAGTTGAGAACAAGTCCTTTATTTAACCAGGTGGCTAGTTGAGAACAAGTCCTTTATTTAACCAGGTAGGCTAGTTGAGAACAAGTCCTTTATTTAACCAGGTAGGCTAGTTGAGAACAAGTCCTTTATTTAACCAGGTGGCTAGTAGAGAACAAGTCCTTTATTTAACCAGGTGGCTAGTAGAGAACAAGTCCTTTATTTAACCAGGTAGGCTAGTAGAGAACAAGTCCTTTATTTAACCAGGTGGCTAGTAGAGAACAAGTCCTTTATTTAACCAGGTAGGCTAGTTGAGAACAAGTCCTTTATTTAACCAGGTGGCTAGTAGAGAACAAGTCCTTTATTTAACCAGGTAGGCTAGTTGAGAACAAGTCCTTTATTTAACCAGGTGGCTAGTTGAGAACAAGTCCTTTATTTAACCAGGTAGGCTAGTTGAGAACAAGTCCTTTATTTAACCAGGTAGGCTAGTTGAGAACAAGTTCTTCATTTAACCAGGTAGGCTAGTTGAGAACAAGTCCTTTATTTAACCAGGTAGGCTAGTTGAGAACAAGTCCTTTATTTAACCAGGTAGGCCAGTTGAGAACAAGTCCTTTATTTAACCAGGTGGCTAGTTGAGAACAAGTCCTTTATTTAACCAGGTAGGCTAGTTGAGAACAAGTCCTTTATTTAACCAGGTAGGCTAGTTGAGAACAAGTCCTTTATTTAACCAGGTGGCTAGTTGAGAACAAGTCCTTTATTTAACCAGGTGGCTAGTTGAGAACAAGTCCTTTATTTAACCAGGTAGGCTAGTTGAGAACAAGTCCTTTATTTAACCAGGTGGCTAGTAGAGAACAAGTCCTTTATTTAACCAGGTGGCTAGTAGAGAACAAGTCCTTTATTTAACCAGGTAGGCTAGTTGAGAACAAGTCCTTTATTTAACCAGGTGGCTAGTAGAGAACAAGTCCTTTATTTAACCAGGTAGGCTAGTTGAGAACAAGTCCTTTATTTAACCAGGTGGCTAGTAGAGAACAAGTCCTTTATTTAACCAGGTAGGCCAGTTGAGAACAAGTCCTTTATTTAACCAGGTAGGCTAGTTGAGAACAAGTCCTTTATTTAACCAGGTGGCTAGTTGAGAACAAGTCCTTTATTTAACCAGGTAGGCTAGTTGAGAACAAGTCCTTTATTTAACCAGGTGGCTAGTAGAGAACAAGTCCTTTATTTAACCAGGTAGGCCAGTTGAGAACAAGTCCTTTATTTAACCAGGTAGGCTAGTTGAGAACAAGTCCTTTATTTAACCAGGTAGGCTAGTTGAGAACAAGTCCTTTATTTAACCAGGTGGCTAGTAGAGAACAAGTCCTTTATTTAACCAGGTAGGCTAGTTGAGAACAAGTCCTTTATTTAACCAGGTAGGCTAGTTGAGAACAAGTCCTTTATTTAACCAGGTAGGCTAGTTGAGAACAAGTCCTTTATTTAACCAGGTAGGCTAGTTGAGAACAAGTCCTTTATTTAACCAGGTAGGCTAGTTGAGAACAAGTCCTTTATTTAACCAGGTAGGCTAGTTGAGAACAAGTCCTTTATTTAACCAGGTAGGCTAGTTGAGAACAAGTCCTTTATTTAACCAGGTAGGCTAGTTGAGAACAAGTCCTTTATTTAACCAGGTAGGCTAGTTGAGAACAAGTCCTTTATTTAACCAGGTAGGCTAGTTGAGAACAAGTCCTTTATTTAACCAGGTAGGCTAGTTGAGAACAAGTCCTTTATTTAACCAGGTAGGCTAGTTGAGAACAAGTTCTCATTTACAACTGTGACCTGGCCAAGATAAAGCAAAGCAGTTCGACACATACAACAACACAGAGTTACACATGGAATAAACAAGCGTACAGTCAATAATACAATAGAAAAAAAAGAAAGTCTATATACAGTGTGTGCAAATGGCTTGAGGAGTTAAGGCAATAAATAGGCCATAGTAGCGAAGTAATTACAATTTAGCAAATTAACACTGGAGTGATAGAATCTTATCTTATTTATCTTATTCACCTCCTTATTTATATTATTTATCTCTTCATTTATATTATTTATCTTATTTATTTATATTATATGTCTTATTTATCTCTTCATTTATATCATTTATATTATTCATCTCTTTATTTATATTATTTATCTTTTTATTTATGTTATATATCTTATTTATCTCTTCTATTTATATTATCATCCATCTTATTCATCTCTTTATTTATATTATTTATCTTTTTATTTATATTATATATCTCTTTATTTATATTATATATCTTATTTATCTCTTTATTTATATTATATATCTCTTTATTTATATTATATATCTTATTTATCTCTTTATTTATATTATTTATCTTTTTATTTATATTATATATCTTATTCATCTCTTTATTTATATTATTTATCTTTTTATTTATATTATATATCTTATTTATCTCTTCATTTATATTATTTATATTATTCATCTTTTTATTTATATTATATATCTTATTTATCTCTTTATTTATATTATTTATTGTCACAGTTGTCGTTGGTTAAGGAGGACCAAAAGCTCATCTTGAGGTTTATTAACTCCAAAATGAACACCAAAATAACAAAAGAGAACGAACGATCAACACACAGTCTGGCACAAGGCTAAACTCAGAACAATCTCCCACAATTAAACAGACAAACACACCCAACTAATGTAGGACTTCCAATCAAAGGCAACACCACACAGCTGCCTTCAATTGGAAGTCCACCCCAATTAACTCTACATAGAAATAGACTACCTAGATTAACATAGAAATACGTGAATCTCAAACAGTGCCCAAAAACCCCGGAATAGTGGGCAGTCTGGCCACTCTGGCAGCTCGGGGCAGTCTGGCCACTCCGGCAGCTCGGGGCAGTCGGCCACTCTGGCAGCTCCGGGCAGTCTGGCCACTCTGGCAGCTCGGGGCAGTCTGGCCACTCTGGCGGCTTCTGACTAGCGGGCGGCTCTGGTGACTGTTGACTGGCGGGCAGCTCTGGTGACTGTTGACTGGCGGGCAGCTCTGGTGACTTTTGACTGGCGGGCAGCTCTGGTGACTTTTGACTGGCGGGCAGCTCTGGTGACTGCTGACTGGCGGGCGGCTCTGGCGGCTCCTGACTAGCGGGCAGCTCTGGTGACTTTTGACTGGCGGGCAGCTCTGGCGACTTTAGACTGGCGAGGCTGGGTTTACGCACTAGATGCCTGATGCGTGGCGCTGGTACTGGTAAAACACCCTGAACCACATAAAACAAATACCCTCTGCCACGTCCTGACCAAACTACAATACCAATTAACCCTTATACTGGCCAGGACGTGACAATTTATATTATTCATCTCTTTATTTATATTATTTATCTCTTTATTTATATTATTTATCTCTTTATTTATATTTTTCTTATTCATCTCTTTATTTATCTGATATTAAATTCACACAACACCACTTCTTAGTACAGCTCTGATATTAAATTCACACTACACCACTTCATATTACAGCTCTGATATTAAATTCACAAAGCCGCAGGGCCAGACAGTTTACCAGGATGTGTACTCATAACATGGACGGACCAACTGGCAAGTGTCTTCCCTGACATTTTCAACCTCTCCCTGACCAAGTCTGTAATACCTACATATTTCAAACAGACCACCATAGTCCCTGTGCCCAAGAAAGCGAAGGTAACCTGCCAAAATGATTACTGCACCGTAGCCATGAAGTGCTTTGAAAGGCTGATCAAGGCTCACATCAACACCGTCATACCCGAAAACCTAGACCCACTTCAATTCGCATGTTCTCCCAACAGACCAACAGATGAAGCAATCTCAATCGCACTTCACACTTCCCTTTCCCACCTGGACAAAAGGAACACCTATATGAGAATACTATTCATTGACTACAGCTCAGCATTAAACACCATAGTGTCCACAAAGCTCATCACTAGGCTAAGGACCGTGGGACTAAACACCTCCCTCTGCAAATGGATCCTGGACCTCCTGACGGGTCGTCCCCAGGTGTTAAGGGTAGGCAACAACACATCTGCCACGCTGATCCTCAACACTGGGGCCCCTCAGGGGTGTGTACTTAGTCCACTCTTGTACTCCCTGTTCACCCACAACTGCGTAGCCAGGCACGACTCCAACACCATCATTAAGTTTGCTGATGACACAACAGTGGTAGGCCTGATCCCCGACAACGATGATACAGCATATAGGGAAGTCTGAGACCTGGCAGTGTGGTTCCAGGACAAACAACATCTCCCTCAATGTGAGCAAGACAACGGAGATGATCGTGGACTAAAGGAACAGGAGGGCCGAACAGGCCCCCATTAACATTGATGGGGCTGAAGTGGAGCCGGTCAAGAGTTTCAAGTTCCTTGGTGTCCATATCACAAACAAACTATCATGGTCCAATCCCACCAAGACATTTGTGAAGAGGGCACGACAACACCTTTTACCCTTCAGGAGACCGAAAAGAATTGGCATGGGTCCCCAGATCCTCAAAAAGTTATACAGCTGCACCATCCAGAGCATCCCAACCGGTTGCATCACGGCCTGGTATGGCAACTCCTCTGCATTTGACCATAAGGCACTACAGAGGGCAGTGCGTACGGCCCAGTACATCACTGGGGCCAAGCTTCCTGACATCCAGGACCTCTATACCAGGCGGTGTCAGAGGAAGGCATAGACTGTTCTCTATCTGCTACCGCATGGCAAGCGGTGCCGGAGTGCCAAGTCTAGGACCAAAAGGCTCCTTAACAGCTTCTACACCCAAGTCATAAGACTGCTGAACAATTAATCAAATGGCCACACCGGACTGTTTATATCCCCCCCCCCCCCCCCCCCCACTTTGTTTTTACACTACTGCAACTCGCTGTTTGCCCCTGGTATATAGCCTTGTTATTGTTCTATATTTATTTTGTGTTACTTTTTGATTTGAATAGATTTTTTGACTTTAGTTTATTTAGTAAATATTTTCCTAACTCTATTTCTGGAACTGCATTGTTGGTTAAGGTGTTGTAAGTATGCATTTCACGGTAAGGTCTGCATTTGTTGTATTCAGCGCATGTGACAAATAACATTTGATTTTGATTTTGATTTGATTTTTGATTTTTGAATGAGATTTTAATCGAGCACTTTTGGTCATGTAGTGTACCTCATCCCCCTGCACGTTGACTAGGTAATGGTACTTCCTGTATATAGCCATGTTATTACCTGGTACCCCTGCACATTGACTCAGTACCTCCTATATATAACCATGTTATTACCTGGTACCCCTGCACATTGACTCAGTAATGGTACTTCCTGTGTATAGCCATTTTATTACCTGGTATCCCTGCTCATTGACTCAGTACTTCCTGTATATAACCATTTTATTACCTGGTACCCCTGCTCATTGACTCAGTACTTCCTGTATATAGCCATGTTATTACCTGGTACCCCTGCACATTGACTCAGTACTTCCTATATATAACCATGTTATTACATGGTACCCCTGCACATTGACTCAGTACTGGTACTTCCTATATATAACCATGTTATTACCTGGTACACCTACACATTGACTCAGTACTTCCTGTATATAATCATGTAATTACCTGGTACCCCTGCACATTAACTCAGTACTTCCTCTATATAGCCTCTTTATTGTTTTTATTGTGTTACTATTTCCTTTTTATTTATCAGATATTTGTCTTACTTTTTAATAACAGTCTACACCTTTTGTATTTGGCTCATGTGACAAATAAAATGTGATCCTCATGCATGCATTGCAGTTTGCCTTAGCCTCACCACTGTACTAATCCCTCTCTCTCTCGCTGTCTCCTCTGCTTCCCCCTGCATGCATTGCAGCTTGCATTAGCCTCACCACTGAGCACAACATCAATGTCTGTCTCACTAGCCTACTTCCTGTAAAGCAACGTTATTAGGAGAACTAAGCAACATATATTTTGATCCTGCTAAAGTAGGCTCTGTTTAACGTTAACTTCTTACTTCATCCTTCTATCTGGTTAAATAATACTAGCCAGAGGCCTTCAATGTTACAACCACTGTATGTTTCAATATGGACATCTCCACAGGACCTATCTTCCCTATAGGCCGACATTAAAGTACAACCACTGTATGTTTCAATATGGACATCTCCACGGGACCTATCTTCCCTATAGGCCGACATTAAAGTACAACCACTGTATGTTTCAATATGGACATCTCCACAGGACCTATCTTCCCTATAGGCCTACTAAAAATGTGCTTGGTTTTCGTTTCGTCGATGAGGCTACGTGTCAGTGTGAATCATTTCTCATATTTCCCTCCATTGCAGCTGTATAGCTAATAGCCTATGTGTAGATGGACTGAGGTAAAGGAACCTACAGCAACCAAGGTGATAATGGCTGGGGTCATATTTGCTTATTTTTGTTGTTCTCCATATATCATTTTAACGTTTTTTAATTGTTTAGAATTTAAGTAAATGAGCTTCAACTTCCGTGTTTTATACATTAGCTGGTCATGTTGGTAATAGAACAAGCTTTCAAATCATACCCACCTGACCCAGATTGCGATTGGTGGTGGACCTTTTTAGGGTTGTGTAAACAACAACAGTAATTGTGTGATGGCGGGGATTCAGGGTTGTGTTCCAAACTCAACAACTGTTAGTGTGCTTGCTTTGGTTTCTCAATGACACAGCTCGGAGAGCTCAAAAAAGTACCTTATAGTTGAAGACTTCTTTGAGTCCTAAAAGTGCATTGAAATTGCTTAGGAACTGTGCCCACTTTGGAGATGTGTGGAGGCACTTGGAGACACCAGTTAGTCCTCTCACTCAAACCCTTTTTTTTTGTCTTATGTTGCACCCCACATTTTCCTGGAATAGTCTTATCATGTTACTGAATGTATCCAGAGTATTTTAAGACTTTGTTATCAACAAATGTGGCGAAAAGTACAGTAAATCTAAAATGCACATTCAATCAACAGTGTTCAGACTTGTGTCAGGTGAATAGTTGTGTGCTCACAACTGGGCTAATACTTTCCCTTTATCTCCTAACTGTTCCCTTTCATATGCTTTCATATTTCTTCTGTAGGAAACATTTCAATTTAGAACTACCCATTTAGGCCAATTCCCACCAGTGTTAAGGGTTAAGTGTTTGTGTTTTAACAGTGCACTATACTGTATAACTGCAATACATATATTGATCATTATTATTGTGCAAATTGTTATTATCGCTATTGTTATTGAAAATAATATTAATGTATTATTATTATTTTATTTTTTGAAGGACTCAAGCTGCAAAATCATTATTAGTAGAAGTAGTAGTAGGAGAAGTGGTAGTGGGAGTAGAAGTAGTAATAGTAGTAGCAACATTAGTAGTAGTAGTAGTAGTAGCAACATTAGTAGTAGTAGTAGTAGTAGCAACATTAGTTGTAGTAGTAGTAATATTAATATTAGTAGTAGTAGTAGTAGTAGCAACATTAGTAGTAGTAGTAGTAGTAATATTAATATTAGTAGTAGTAGTAGTAGTAGCAACATTAGTAGTAGTAGTAGTAGTAGCAACATTAGTAGTAGTAGTAGTAGTAGCAACATTAGTTGTAGTAGTAGTAATATTAATATTAGTAGTAGTAGTAGTAGTAGCAACATTAGTAGTAGTAGTAGTAGTAGTAATATTAGTAGTAGTAGTAGTAGTAGCAACATTAGTAGTAGTAGTAGTAGTAGCAACATTAGTAGTAGTAGTAGTAGTAGCAACATTAGTAGTAGTAGTAGTAATATTAATATTAGTAGTAGTAGTAGTAGTAGCAACATTAGTAGTAGTAGTAGTAGTAGTAATATTAGTAGTAGTAGTAGTAGTAGCAACATTAGTAGTAGTAGTAGTAGTAGTAATATTAGTAGTAGTAGTAGTAGTAGCAACATTAGTAGTAGTAGTAGCAACATTAGTAGTAGTAGTAATATTAGTAGTAGTAGTAGAAGTAGCAACATTAGTAGTAGTAGTAGTAGTAGTAATAGTAGTAGTAGTAGTAGTAGCAACATTAGTAGTAGTAGTAGTAGTATTAATATTAGTAGTAGTAGTAGTAGTAGCAACATTGGTAGTAGTAGTAGTAGTCGTAATATTAGTAGTAGTAGCAGTAGTAGCAACATTAGTAGTAGTAGTAGTAGTAGTAATATTAGTAGTAGTAGTAGCAATAGCAGCAGTAATAGTAGTAGTAGCAGCAGTAGCAGTAGCATTAGTAGTACTAATAGTAGTAGTAGCATCAGTAGCAGCAGTAGTAGTAGTAATAGTAGTAGTAGCAGCAGTAGCAGCAGTAGTAGTAGTAATAGTAGTAGTAGCAGTAGTAGTAGTAGCAGTAGTAGTACTAATAGTAGTAGTAGCAGCAGTAGTAGTACTAATAGTAGTAAGAGCAGCAGTAGCAATAGTAGCAGTAATAGTAGTAGTAGCAGCAGTAGCAGCAGTAGAAGTAGTAATAGTAGTAGTAGCAGTAGTAGTACTAAGAGTAGTAGTAGTGGTAGTAGTAATAGTAGTAGTAGTAGTACTAATATTACTAATATTAGTAGTAGTAGTAGCAGTAGTAGAAGTAGTAGTACGAATAGTAGTAGTAGTGGTAGTAGAAGTAGTAGCAGTGTTAGTAGTAGTAGTAATATTAGTAATATTAGTAGTAGTAGTAGTAGCAGTAGTAGTAGTAGTAGCAGTAATAGTAGTAGTAGTAGTAGCAGCAGGATTAGTAGTAGTAGTAGCAGTAGCAGTAGTAGTAGTAGTAGTAATAGTAGAAGTAGAAGTAGTAGCAATATTAGTAGTAGTAGTATCAGTAGCAGTAGTAGTAGTAGTAGTACCGGTAGTAGTAGTAGTAATAGTAGTAAAAGCAGTAGTAGCAGTAATATTAGTAGTAGTAGTAGTAGTAGCAGTATTAGAAGTAGTAGTAGTAATATCAGTAGGAGTAGTAGTAGTAGTAGTAGTAGTAGTAATATTAGTGGTAGTAGTAGTAGTAGCAGTAGTAGCAGTAGTAGTAGTTGTAGTGGTAGTAGTAGTAGTAATGGTGGTAGTAGCAGTAGTAGTTGTAGCAGTAGTAGTAGTAGGAGAAGTAGTAGTAATACAGGAAGCAGCAGTAGTAGTAGTAGTAGTATTTTTGACATTTTTTTTTGACATTTTTAGTCATTTAGCAGACGCTCTTAT
>NC_138301.1:125528012-125605512 GCF_965601325.2 Salmo salar | reverse complement strand
TAGCCATCACTGATCCATTTTTCATGTTCCATTTGTTTTGTCTTGTTTTCACACTCATGTTCCATTTGTTTTGTCTTGTTTTCACACTCACCTGGTTTCAATTTCCTAATTATATGTTGTATATTTTCCCCGTTTCCCCCGTGTCCTTGTCGGGAATTGTTTATTGTAAGTTTGTGTGCTATGTGTTACTGGTGCGCTACGGGTTTTGTACCCATGTGTTTGTTGTTTTAAATACCGTTAGTTTTATATATTAAACTGCTCCGGCTATTCACCAAGTTCTGCTCTCCTGCGTTTGACTTCCCTACCACCAGTTACGCACCCCTTACAGTCACGCCCCGCGGCTTTGTGAATGTTGACCTGTTTAAAGGTCTTGCTCACATTGGCTACTGAGAGCATTATCACACAGTCATCCAGGGCTGGTTCTCTCGTGCATGCTTCAGTGTTGCTTGCCTCGAAGCGAGCATAAAAGGCATTTAGCTCGTCTGGTAGGCGTCATTGGGCAGCTCGCGGCTGGGTTTCTCTTTGTAATCCGTAATAGTTTTCAAGCCCTGCCGCATCCGACCAACATCAGAGCCGGTGTAGTAGGATTCAATCTTAATCCTGTATTGACACTTTGCTTGTTTGATGGTTCGTCTGAGGGCATAACGGATTAGTGTCCCGCTCCTTGAAAGCGGCAGATCTAGCCTTTAGCTCGATGCGGATGTTGCATGTAATCCATGGCTACTGTTTGGAATATGTGTGTACGGTCACTGTGGGGACGACGTCGTCGATGCACTTATTGATGAAGCTGATGACTGAGGTGGTGTACTCCTCAATGCCATTGGATGAATCCCGGAAAATATTCCAGTCTGTGCAGCAAAACAGTCCTGCAGCGTAACATCCGCGTCATCTGACCACTTCCGTATTGAGCGAGTCACTGGTACTTCCTGCTTTAGTTTTTGCTTGTAAGCAGGAGGCCGGAGGATAGCATTATGGTCAGATTTGCCAAATGGAGAGCGGGGGAGAGCTTTGTATGCATCTCTGTGTGGAGTAAAGGTCGTCTAGAGTTTTTTTTACTCTGGTTGCACATGTGACATGCTGGTAAAAATGTGGTAAAACTGATTTAAGTCCCCGGCCACTAGGAGTGTCACTTCTGGATGAGCATTTTCTTGTTTGCTTATAGCCTTATAGAGTTGGTTGTTGAGTGCCCTGTAAATAGCCTGTTATTGTTATGTAATAGTAATAGTAGTTTTAGTATTGTTAGTAGTAGTAGTGCCAGCGTCTGTGGTTTGAAATACACTCCTACGAATAATATAGATGAGAACTCTCTTGGTAGATAGTGTGGTCTACAGCTTATCATAATGTACTCTACCTCAGGCAAGTAATACCTAGAGACTTCTTCAATATTAGACATCGCGCACCAGCTGTTATTGACAAATAGACACACACCCCCACCCCTCGTCTTACCAGACGTAGCGTCTCTGTTCTGCGGGTGCATGGAAAATCCTGCCAGCTCTATACTATCCGTGTCATCGTTCAGCCACAACTCAGTGAAACATAAGATGTTACAGTTTTTAATGTCCCGTTGGTAGGATAATCTTAATCGTAGGTCATCAATTTTATTTTCCAATGATTGCATGTTAGCAAGTAGAATGGATGGCAGGGTGAGTGATTCTCAGAAGGCAGCCCGATCTGCGCCCTCTTTTCCTCAGTCTTTTCTTCACACAAATGACAGGGATTTGGGCCTGTTCCCAGGAAAGCAGTATATTCTAACTCGTCGGACTCGTTAAAAGAAAAAGTTTCTTCTAGTTCGTGGTGAGTAATCGCTGTTCTGATGGCCAGAAGTTATTTTCGGTCATAGGAGACGGTAGTAGCTACCTTATGTACAACATAAGTAAAAAAATAAGTTACAATCAACACAAAAAAACGAACAAAATAGCACAGTTGGTTAGGAGCATGTTAGTCAGCCATCCTCTTCGGTGCCATCTTATCATCTTATTAACTGACTAGTTAAATAAAATAAAAAATTCAAAAAAATACTACTACTACTACTACTACTATAATACAACTCCTACTGCTACTACAACTCCTACTGCTACTACTATTACTTCTACTACTACCACCGCTACTACTACAGCTACTACTACTACCATACCACTACTACTACTGCTACTATACAACTCCTACTGCTGCTGCTACTACTATTACTACTACTACTACTACTACTACTACTAATAATAATAATAATGTACTAATATGACTGTACTACTAATACTACTTCTGCTACCACTACTACTGTTACTACTACTACTACTACTACTACTACTACAACTATGATTAATGCTACTACTACTATTACTGCTACTACTACTACTACTGTATTACTACTACTACTGCTACTACTATTACAACTAATATTACTATTACTACTACTACTGCTACAACAATTATTACTACTACCACTACTACTACTACACTCGTGTGTGTGTGTGTGTGTGTGTGTGTGTGTGTGTGTGTGTGTGTGTGTGTGTGTGTGTGTGTGTGTGTGTGTGTAGTCCCTGTCAGTAAGCCCTATATTCTGCTGAGTGATGCGTCCCCGGCGGAGGGATCTTTGGTGTGGCTGCGCTGCGGCCTGGAGAACGGCACAGGGCCGCTTTACTTCCTGTGGGAGCATGAGACGCACAGCGGATTGGTCAGCACCGTCTCCCAGGGCAACAGCAGCGTGTTCAACATGACAGAAGTCAACCGTAACCACACAGGCTGGTATCGTTGTGGGGCACGGAACCAGGTCAACCAGGAACGGTCCGACCGCATCTGGCTGGACATCATCTGTTAGTATACACACTACACACTGAACACTACACCCTAAACCCTACACACTACCTCTAATGATGAACCCTAACTTCTAACCCATCTGGCTGGACATCATCTGTTAGTATACACACTACACACTGAACACTACACCCTAAACCCTACACACTACCTCTAATGATGAACCCTAACTTCTAACCCATCTGGCTGGACATCATCTGATAGTATACACACTACACACTGAACACTACACCCTAAACCCTACACACTACCCCTAACGCTAAACCCTAACTTCTAACCCATCTGGAGTGACATCATCTGTTAGTATTAAGCCTGTCAAGTGTTAACACCTAGCCTGCTATCGTTAATAAATTATTAAGGCAAGACATGATTAGCGGCGTAATTTTTTAAAATGCTGTCAATTGCATCTCCATATCTTTACCGCACTGAACCTTTTTTTAGCAAACATTTTTCCGCTTGGACCTTTTAAGCACATCACTACACGAAACACTGCTCTCCCTATCACACCTCCTCTGTCTGCTCTCCCTCTCACACCTCCTCTATCTGTTCTCCCGCTCACACCTCCTCTGTCTGTTCTCCCTCTCACACCTCCTCTATCTGTTCTCACACCTCCTCTGTCTGCTCTCCCTCTCACACCTCCTCTATCTGCTCTCCCACTCACACCTCCTCTATCTGTTCCCCCTATAACACCTCCTCTGTCTGTTCTCACACCTCCTCTATCTGTTCCCCCTCTCACACCTCCTCTGTCTGCTCTCCCTCTCACACCTCCTCTATCTGTTCCCCCTCTCACACCTCCTCTGTCTGCTCTCCCTATCACACCTCCTCTGTCTGTTCTCACACCTCCTCTATCTGTTCCCCCTCTCACACCTCCTCTATCTGTTCCCCCTCTCACACCTCCTCTATCTGTTCCCCCTCTCACACCTCCTCTGTCTGTTCTCACACCTCCTCTGTCTGCTCTCCCTCTCACACCTCCTCTATCTGCTCTCACACCTCCTCTGTCTGTTCTCCCTCTCACACCTCCTCTGTCTGTTCTCCCTATCACACCTCCTCTATCTGTTCTCCCTATCACACCTCCTCTGTCTGTTCCCCCTCTCACACCTCCTCTGTCTGTTCTCACACCTCCTCTATCTGTTCTCCCTATCACACCTCCTCTGTCTGTTCCCCCTCTCACACCTCCTCTATCTGTTCTCCCTATCACACCTCCTCTGTCTGTTCCCCCTCTCACACCTCCTCTGTCTGTTCTCACACCTCCTCTATCTGTTCTCCCTATCACACCTCCTCTATCTGTTCTCCCTATCACACCTCCTCTATCTGTTCTCCCTCTCACACCTCCTCTGTCTGCTCTCCCTCTCACACCTCCTCTATCTGTTCTCCCTCTCACACCTCCTCTGTCTGTTCTCACACCTCCTCTATCTGTTCTCACACCTCCTCTATCTGTTCCCCCTCTCACACCTCCTCTATCTGTTCTCCCTCTCACACCTCCTCTGTCTGCTCTCCCTCTCACACCTCCTCTATCTGTTCTCCCTCTCACACCTCCTCTATCTGTTCCCCCTCTCACACCTCCTCTGTCTGCTCTCCCTCTCACACCTCCTCTGTCTGTTCCCCCTCTCACACCTCCTCTATCTGTTCCCCCTCTCACACCTCCTCTATCTGTTCTCACACCTCCTCTATCTGTTCTCACACCTCCTCTATCTGTTCTCACACCTCCTCTATCTGTTCTCACACCTCCTCTGTCTGTTCCCCCTCTCACACCTCCTCTATCTGTTCCCCCTCTCACACCTCCTCTATCTGTTCCCCCTCTCACACCTCCTCTGTCTGCTCTCCCTCTCACACCTCCTCTGTCTGTTCTCACACCTCCTCTATCTGTTCTCCCTATCACACCTCCTCTATCTGTTCTCCCTCTCACACCTCCTCTGTCTGTTCTCACACCTCCTCTATCTGTTCTCCCTATCACACCTCCTCTATCTGTTCCCCCTCTCACACCTCCTCTGTCTGTTCCCCCTCTCACACCTCCTCTATCTGTTCCCCCTCTCACACCTCCTCTATCTGTTCTCCCTCTCACACCTCCTCTGTCTGTTCCCCCTATCACACCTCCTCTATCTGTTCTCCCTCTCACACCTCCTCTGTCTGTTCTCACACCTCCTCTATCTGTTCTCCCTCTCACACCTCCTCTGTCTGTTCTCCCTCTCACACCTCCTCTATCTGTTCTCACACCTCCTCTATCTGTTCTCACACCTCCTCTATCTGTTCTCCCTCTCACACCTCCTCTGTCTGTTCTCCCTCTCACACCTCCTCTATCTGTTCTCACACCTCCTCTATCTGTTCTCACACCTCCTCTATCTGTTCTCACACCTCCTCTATCTGTTCTCCCTCTCACACCTCCTCTGTCTGTTCCCCCTCTCACACCTCCTCTATCTGTTCTCCCTCTCACACCTCCTCTATCTGTTCCCCCTCTCACACCTCCTCTGTCTGTTCCCCCTCTCACACCTCCTCTGTCTGTTCTCCCTCTCACACCTCCTCTATCTGTTCTCACACCTCCTCTATCTGTTCTCACACCTCCTCTATCTGTTCTCCCTCTCACACCTCCTCTATCTGTTCTCCCTCTCACACCTCCTCTATCTGTTCTCCCTCTCACACCTCCTCTATCTGTTCTCACACCTCCTCTATCTGTTCTCCCTCTCACACCTCCTCTATCTGTTCTCCCTCTCACACCTCCTCTATCTGTTCTCCCGCTCACACCTCCTCTATCTGTTCTCCCTCTCACACCTCCTCTATCTGTTCTCACACCTCCTCTATCTGTTCCCCCTCTCACACCTCCTCTATCTGTTCTCCCTCTCACACCTCCTCTATCTGTTCTCACACCTCCTCTATCTGTTCTCCCTCTCACACCTCCTCTATCTGTTCCCCCTCTCACACCTCCTCTATCTGTTCTCCCTCTCACACCTCCTCTGTCTGTTCTCCCTCTCACACCTCCTCTGTCTGCTCTCCCTCTCACACCTCCTCTATCTGTTCTCCCTCTCACACCTCCTCTATCTGTTCCCCCTCTCACACCTCCTCTATCTGTTCTCCCTCTCACACCTCCTCTGTCTGTTCTCCCTATCACACCTCCTCTATCTGTTCTCCCTATCACACCTCCTCTATCTGTTCCCCCTCTCACACCTCCTCTATCTGTTCTCCCTCTCACACCTCCTCTGTCTGTTCTCCCTATCACACCTCCTCTATCTGTTCTCACACCTCCTCTATCTGTTCTCCCTATCACACCTCCTCTATCTGTTCTTCCTCTCACACCTCCTCTGTCTGCTCTCCCTCTCACACCTCCTCTGTCTGTTCTCCCTCTCACACCTCCTCTGTCTGTTCTCACACCTCCTCTATCTGTTCTCCCTCTCACACCTCCTCTATCTGTTCCCCCTATAACACCTCCTCTATCTGTTCTTCCTCACACCTCCTCTATCTGTTCCCCCTCTCACACCTCCTCTATCTGTTCCCCCTCTCACACCTCTATCTGTTCTCACACCTCCTCTATCTGTTCCCCCTCTCACACCTCCTCTATCTGTTCTCCCTCTCACACCTCCTCTATCTGTTCCCCCTCTCACACCTCCTCTATCTGTTCTCACACCTCCTCTATCTGTTCTCACACCTCCTCTATCTGTTCTCCCTCTCACACCTCCTCTATCTGTTCTCACACCTCCTCTATCTGTTCCCCCTCTCACACCTCCTCTATCTGTTCTCACACCTCCTCTGTCTGTTCCCCCTCTCACACCTCCTCTGTCTGTTCTCCCTCTCACACCTCCTCTATCTGTTCTCCCTCTCACACCTCCTCTATCTGTTCTCACACCTCCTCTATCTGTTCTCCCTCTCACACCTCCTCTATCTGTTCTCACACCTCCTCTGTCTGCTCTCCCTATCACACCTCCTCTATCTGTTCTTCCTCTCACACCTCCTCTATCTGTTCTCCCTCTCACACCTCCTCTATCTGTTCTTCCTCTCACACCTCCTCTATCTGTTCTCCCTCTCACACCTCCTCTATCTGTTCTCCCTATAACACCTCCTCTATCTGTTCCCCCTCTCACACCTCCTCTATCTGTTCCCCCTATCACACCTCCTCTGTCTGTTCCCCCTCTCACACCTCCTCTATCTGTTCTCCCTCTCACACCTCCTCTGTCTGTTCCCCCTCTCACACCTCCTCTATCTGTTCTCACACCTCCTCTGTCTGTTCCCCCTCTCACACCTCCTCTATCTGTTCTCCCTCTCACACCTCCTCTGTCTGTTCTCCCTCTCACACCTCCTCTATCTGTTCTCACACCTCCTCTATCTGTTCTCCCTCTCACACCTCCTCTATCTGTTCTCACACCTCCTCTGTCTGCTCTCCCTATCACACCTCCTCTATCTGTTCTTCCTCTCACACCTCCTCTATCTGTTCTCCCTCTCACACCTCCTCTATCTGTTCTTCCTCTCACACCTCCTCTATCTGTTCTCCCTCTCACACCTCCTCTATCTGTTCTCCCTATAACACCTCCTCTATCTGTTCCCCCTCTCACACCTCCTCTATCTGTTCCCCCTATCACACCTCCTCTGTCTGTTCCCCCTCTCACACCTCCTCTATCTGTTCTCCCTCTCACACCTCCTCTGTCTGTTCCCCCTCTCACACCTCCTCTATCTGTTCTCACACCTCCTCTATCTGTTCTCCCTATCACACCTCCTCTATCTGTTCTCACACCTCCTCTATCTGTTTCTCACACCTCCTCTGTCTGTTCTCCCTCTCAAACCAGCTGATCCACTTACATATCTGTTCAATCTAAACCTGGAATGTAATGCAATTGCAAGGATCTGGAAATCAGCATTTGTCCTACCACTTTTAAAAGGGGGTGATCCAACTCTTTTAAATAATT
The DNA here is from genome assembly GCF_965601325.2 of Salmo salar. NCBI lineage: Eukaryota > Metazoa > Chordata > Actinopteri > Salmoniformes > Salmonidae > Salmo > Salmo salar. The sequence goes on along the minus strand of NC_138301.1, from coordinate 125,597,812 downwards.
ATAGGCCAATCTCAAAGCTGTCCCCCCTGGCGAAAATACTTGAAACCTTTGTTAGTGAACAGCTAAAATAGTTTTTATATACTAACTCTATTTTATCAATGTACAAATTGTGCTTCAGGAAGAAGCATAGCACAATTAAAGCAGCCATTAAGGTTTGACATGATATCACTGAAGCCCTTGGCAGAACTAAGGGCACTCAATTTGATGGGCTCATGTCTGTTAAATTGTCTGTCTGTAACGGTGTGATCCAGGGCACTGCACTTGGTCCCCTCTTATTCACTATTTCTATCAATAATTTAGACAAAAATATGAGAAATGCGCACCTTCACTTTTTATGCTGATGATACTGTTATTTATTGTTGTGCCTCGTCTCTCACAAAAGCATCCAGAACTTGCAAACTGTTTTTTAAACTGTTCAAGATACCTTGTGTCAATTGAAGCTTATTCTCAATGCTGACAAAACTAAACTAATGGTGTTTTCTAATTGACACCCTTTCTATCACATCTGCTCCGGCTCTCCCTCTCTGGCGCTGGAGGGCGCCGGGCTGCCCTTCTTTACACGCTTTAGCGCTCACTGGACTCACCTGGACTCCTTCACTTTGTTGATTTCCTTCCCTACTTCTGTCTGCTCCGACGTTTGTTCCCTGTGTCAGCATTGATGTCGTTATGTGTTCATGTCCAGATGCTGTCCTGTCCTGTGCCATGTCCGTTGGTAATCGCGCTGCGCGGATCCCGTAACCGGGATCAACATCCAGCAAAAAAATCAGAGCGCCATATTCAAAACCAAATTTAATAATTTCTGTTTCTCAAACATAGGACTATTTTACACCATTTTATAGATACACTTCTCCTGAATCGAACCACGTTGTCCGATTTCAAAAAGGCTTTACAGCGAAAGCAAAACATTAGATTATGTTAGGAGAGTACATCGACAAAAACAACCACACAGCCATTTTCCTAGCAACTAGCATGCATCACAAATACCCAAAACACAGCTAAATGCAGCACTAACCTTTGACGATCTTCATCAGATGACACTCCTAGGACATCATGTTACACAATACATGCATTTTTTGTTCGATAAAGTTCATATTTATATATAAAAACAGCATTTTACATCGGCGCGTGACGTTCAGAAAATACTGCCGGTGAATCAGCACCACAATTTACAAAAATACTTGTCATAAACATTGATACAAAATTAAACTGTCATTCAAAGAATTATAGATGAACATCTCCTTTATGCAAACGCTATGAAAGATTTCAAAAAAGCTTCACGAGGAAAGCACTCTTTGCAATAATCTGAGTACTGAGCTCAGAAAAATACACTAGGCTATACAGATAGCCGCCATCTTGGGGTCATCTAAAATCATACATTGCATTAGAAATATTCCCTTACCTGGGATCATCTTCATCAGAAGGCACTTCCAGGAATCCCAGGTCCACAACAAATGTTGTTTTGTTCGATAAAGTCCATAATTTATACCCAAATAGCTCCTTGTTGTTTGTGCGTCCAGTAAGTTACTCCAAGTGTAGAAAGCGCGCGGACGATGTCGCAACGAAAAGTTTAAAAAAGTTGTATTTACGTTCGTTCAAACATGTCAAACGTTGTAAAACATCAATCTTTAGGGCCTTCAGAACGTGAAGATTCAATAATATTTCAACCGGACGGTTCCTGTGTCTTGAAAAAGGTTTTGGAACGGGAGGATCCTCCCTCGTGAACGCGCCCCAAGAAGTGATGTCACCCCCTGCCTCAACAACTTCCCCTCCTTGTCATTCGGGCTCTGTTCATCGTAGAAGCTTCAAACAACTTTGTAAAGACTGTCGACATCTAGTGGAAGCCGTAGGAAGTGCACAATTATTACTACGTCTCTGTCTATTCAACAGGAAACGACTTTAAGATAGCCCATGCATCCAGATTTCCACTTCCTGGTAGGATTTCTCTCAGGTTTTTGCTTGCCATATGAGTTCTGTTATACTCACAGACACCATTCAAACGGTTTTAGAAACGTCAGTGTTTTCCATCCAAATCTACTAATAATATGCATATCCTAGCTTCTGAGTTTGAGTAGGAGGCAGTTTAATATGGGCACATATTTTTTCCGAAATTGTCAATACTGCCCCCTATCCTTAAGGAGCTGTAAGAGGTTCTTAATTTGCTGTTCAATGTGTGTTATCCTGTGATTCCTGTGGTTTTTACTAGATTACCTGTAGTATTTCATGTAGTCTGTATGTAATGGTGTAATGACTTGGTGCTGCCTATCTAGGCATTGACGCTCTTGAAAAAGAGATTTCAAATCTCAATGAGCACTTCCTGATTACATTTAAAATTAAATTTAAAACATGAGGGAGTAGACCTACCGAAACATTGATAAGAGGAACTAGGTCTACTGAAACATTGATAAGAGGAAGTAGGTATACTGAAACATTGATTAGAGATAGTAGGTCTACCGAAACATTGATAAGAGGAAGTAGGTATACTGAAACATTGATTAGAGATAGTAGGTCTACCGAAACATTGATAAGAGGATCTAGGTCTACTGAAACATTGATCAGAGGAAGTAGGTATACTGAAACATTGATTAGAGATAGTAGGTCTACTGAAACATTGATTAGAGATAGTAGGTCTACCGAAACATTGATAAGAGGATCTAGGTCTACTGAAACATTGATTAGAGATAGTAGGTCTACCGAAACATTGATCAGAGGAACAAGGTCTACTGAAACATTGATCAGAGGAACTAGGTATACTGAAACATTGATTAGAGATAGTAGGTCTACCGAAACATTGATCAGAGGTAGTAAGTATACTGAAATATTGATAAGAAGAAAAAGGTCTACTGAAACATTGATCATAGGGGGAAGGCCTACTGACACATTGATAAGAGGGGGAAGGCCTACTGACACATTGATAAGAGGGGGAAGGCCTACTGACACATTGATAAGAGGGGGAAGGCCTACTGCAACATTGATAAGAGGGGGAAGGCCTACTGCAACATTGATAAGAGGGGGAAGGCCTACTGCAACATTGATAAGAGGGGGAAGGCCTACTGCAACATTGATAAGAGGGGGAAGGCCTACTGACACATTGATAAGAGGGGGAAGGCCTACTGACACATTGATAAGAGGGGGAAGGCCTACTGACACATTGATAAGAGGGGGAAGGCCTACTGCAACATTGATAAGAGGGGGAAGGCCTACTGACACATTGATAAGAGGGGGAAGGCCTACTGACACATTGATAAGAGGGGGAAGGCCTACTGAAACATTGATAAGAGGGGGAACGCCTACTGACACATTGATAAGAGGGGGAAGGCCTACTGCAACATTGATAAGAGGGGGAAGGCCTACTGCAACATTGATAAGAGGGGGAAGGCCTACTGCAACATTGATAAGAGGGGGAAGGCCTACTGACACATTGATAAGAGGGGGAAGGCCTACTGCAACATTGATAAGAGGGGGAAGGCCTACTGCAACATTGATAAGAGGGGGAAGGCCTACTGCAACATTGATAAGAGGGGGAAGGCCTACTGCAACATTGATAAGAGGGGGAAGGCCTACTGCAACATTGATAAGAGGGGGAAGGCCTACTGCAACATTGATAAGAGGGGGAAGGCCTACTGACACATTGATAAGAGGGGGAAGGCCTACTGCAACATTGATAAGAGGGGGAAGGCCTACTGCAACATTGATAAGAGGGGGAAGGCCTACTGACACATTGATAAGAGGGGGAAGGCCTACTGACACATTGATAAGAGGGGGAAGGCCTACTGACACATTGATAAGAGGGGGAAGGCCTACTGACACATTGATAAGAGGGGGAAGGCCTACTGCAACATTGATAAGAGGGGGAAGGCCTACTGCAACATTGATAAGAGGGGGAAGGCCTACTGACACATTGATAAGAGGGGGAAGGCCTACTGCAACATTGATAAGAGGGGGAAGGCCTACTGCAACATTGATAAGAGGGGGAAGGCCTACTGCAACATTGATAAGAGGGGGAAGGCCTACTGACACATTGATAAGAGGGGGAAGGCCTACTGACACATTGATAAGAGGGGGAAGGCCTACTGACACATTGATAAGAGGGGGAAGGCCTACTGCAACATTGATAAGAGGGGGAAGGCCTACTGACACATTGATAAGAGGGGGAACGCCTACTGACACATTGGGAGCATTAATAGCTGTTACAGTGACTTTTGTATTGTTTGCTGAAAATGCTATTAAAAAACATTCTGATACAGATATGTTATGTTTTCCGTCCCTTACAATCAACGCATAGTATGCCTGGAACTCAATGCATTGCTTTTTAAACTTGAGCAAATTCTAAAATTGCAATTAAACTGGCATTACCTACAGAAAATCATGAGATTAATCGCAATAATAAATAAATTGTTTGTCAGCCCCAGTTAGTATACGCACTACACACTGCACCCTAAACCCTACACACTACCCCTAACTCTGAACCCTAGAACCAGGTATAAATGGGGCTAGAGAGAGGATACTTTGCTGATGTAGTGTGTATAACATAGTATGTGTTTGTAACGTAGTGTGTGTGTTTAACATAGCGTGTATTGTGGCGTACAGCAGGTCAGCCACCAGGGGGAGACTCGTCGAGGCCTGGTGACAGACAGAGTATACATCACGAGGCGATGGCTCCATCTGCTGGACGTGCCAGGTCTCGACGGGCTCTCCAGCCAGGACTAATTGGGGCTGATTGGGAGCTGGTGAGTAATCAAGGGCTGATTGCTCACCAGCTGTGCAAGGCCCATAAAGCTGCCAGAAGGGCGGCACACAGGGAGAGTGGGGGAAGAAAGGACTCCCGTATAGTTGGGGACGGTTGCAGAGGTATGAGGAGGGAGTTCAGTTTTTGTTCCCGACAGGATACAGCCAGACCCGGAGCCCAGAAGACGGTATCCCAGAGAGGTTCTCATGGGGGAGACCTCTCTTTTTCTTTTTGATTTATTATTTAACTTGTTACGGATCATTGGGACGCTACCGTCCCACCTGGCCAATATATATGATATTAAACATTAATGAAAATACAAGTGTCATACATCATTTAAAAGCTTAACTTCTTGTTAATCCAGCCGCGTTGTCAGATTTCAAAAAGGCTTTACGGCGAAAGCACACAATTATCTGAGGACAGCGCCCCGCACACAAAAGCATTACATACATTTTCCAACCAAGCAGATGCGTCACGAAAGTCAGAAATAGCGATAAAATAAGTCACTTACCTTTGAAGATCTTCATCTGGTTGCAATCACAAGGGTCCCAGCTACATAACAAATGGTCCTTTTGTTCAATAAAGTCCTTCTTTATATGCCCAAAAAGTCTGTTTCATTGGCGCGCTGGATTTAGTAATCCACCGGTTTCCCTCTTTCAAAATGCATACAAATGAATCCCGTAAGTTACCAATAAACTTCTTCCAAACATATCAAACAATGTTCCTAATCAATCCTCAGGTATCCTAATACGTAAATAAACGATACAATTTAAAACGGAGAATACCGGAGACCATTACCGGAGATAAATAACGAAGTATGCACACTCACCAGAACGCACTACAAACACTACAGCCAAAATGGGAGCACTTAGAAAAACTACAAATTCTAGCTCATTTTTCAAAAAACAAGCCTGAAACTCTTTCTAAAGACTGTTGACATCTAGTGGAAGCCCTTGGAACTGCAATCTTGGAGGTATTCCTTTTAAATTCCCATTGACAGCCATTGTAATCAGAGGTGAGCTGAAAAAAAATAATTCTGGATGGATTGTCCTCGGGTTTTCACCTGCCATATCAGTTCTGTTATACTCACAGACATTATTTTAACAGTTTTGGAATCTTTAGAGTGTTTTCTATCCACTACTACCAATTATATGCATATCCTAGCTTCTGGGCCTGAGTAACAGGCAGTTTACTTTGGGCACCTCATTCATCCAAACTTCCGAATACTAGCCCGAAGAAGTTAAATAAACACCCTTGAAACCAAGCTAATCATTCTCTGATCTGTGTAAACGTCTTGACCAAACCCCCTGGTCTGCCACAGTGTGTGTGTGTGTGTGTGTGTGTGTGTGTGTGTGTGTGTGTGTGTGTGTGTGTGTGTGTGTGTGTGTGTGTGTGTGTGTGTGTGTGTGTGTGTGTGTGTGTGTGTGTGTGTGTGTGTGTGTGTGTGTGTGTGTGTGTGTGTGTGTGTGTGCGTGCGTGCGTGCGTGCGTGCGTGCGCGCGCGCGCGCGCGCGGCAGGTAGCCTGGCGGGTAGGTGCATTGGGCCAGTAACCAAATGGTTGCTGGATCGAATCCCCAAGCTGACAAGATAAAAATCTATCGTTCTGCCCCCAAGCAATGCACTGTTCCCTGGGCGCTAAAGACATGGATGTCGATTCAGAGGGCTTGGGTTAAATGCGGAAGACACATTTCAGTTGAATACATTCAGTTGTACAGATGACAATGTATCCCCCTTTCCCTTTCTTCTCCCCAGTCGGTCCTGATATTCCCCAGATAGATGTGACTCCCTACAGTATAACAGACAGAGGATACTCTGCTCAGGAGAGACAGACGGTCTCTCTGCTCTGCCAGGCCCAGTCCAACCCTCCCAGTCAATATGTCTGGTTCTACAACAACAGGTATGTTTTAACACGCACGCATTTAACACACACGCATCCAACAAATCTAAATGCCTGTAGTTGAGCTGTGCATGACCATTGGGAGATCTTGCTCTCTGAGGCCGACGTGAGTAAGGTTTTCAATCAGGTCAACATTCAATGCCGCGGGGCCTGACAGTATTCCAGTGCGCGTTCTCAGAACATAAGCAGAACAGCAGGCAGACATCTTCACAGTCATTTTCAGCCTCTCCTTGTCCCAGTCTGTAATACCCACATGTCTTAAGCTGACCATCATCATTCCTGTTCCTAAAAACTGGAATTCTATCTGCCACAATGACTTCCGCCCTGACTACCACCCTTCATCTGTATTCATGAAGTCTTTTGAAAGGTTGGTTATGGCTCACATTAACTCCATCATCCCAGGCTCCCTAGACCCACTCCAATTTGCAATACGCCTCAACAGATCCTTAAATTACGCAATCTCAATTGCTCTCCAAACTGACCTCACCCACCTAGACAAGAGGAACACCTATATGACAATGCTTTCCATTGACTACAGCTCAGCGTTCAACACCACAGACCACTCCAAGCTCATCACCAAGCTCAGGACCCTGGGACTGAACACCTCCCTTTGCAACTGGATCTAGGACTTCCAGACGGGCCGGCCCCAGGTGGTGAGGGTAGACAACAACACATCTGCCATGCTGACTCTCAACACTGGGGCCCCTCAGGGGTGCGTGCTTCATCCCCTCCTGTACTCCCTGTTCACCCACGCCTACATGGAGGAGGTCAGTGGCAGTGTGGTGCCAGGACAACAATCTCTCCCTCAACTTCAATAAGACCAAGGAGCTGATCGTGTACTACAGGAAATGGGGAAGCAAGAATGCCCCCATCTACATGATAGAGCTGCAGTGTAGTAGATCGAGAGCTTCAAGTTCCTCAGTGTCCAAATCACTAAGGACGGAAAATGGTCCACATACACACAGTTGTGAAGAAGGTGCAACAGTGCCTCTTTCCCCTCAGGCGGTTGAATAGATTTAGCACGGGCCCTCAGATCCTCAAAGTTATAAAGCTGCACCATTGAAAGCATCTTGACTTCCTGCATGGTATGGCAACTGCACCGCCTTCGATCGCATGACACTACAGAGGGTGGTGCTGACAGTCCAGTACATCACTGGGGCACTTACATACATTTATAATATACACTGCTGCTGCTTCTCTGTTTGTCATATATCCTGACCTGTAACGGCTGTCTGTGGAAGTAGACCAAGGTGCAGCGGAGTTAGTGTTCATCTTTGAATTTTAATAAACGTAAGAACACTATACACACAAAACAAGAAAACCGACAGCCAAACAGTCCTGTCAGGTGCAAAACACTAAACAGAAACAATCCCCCACAAAACCCAAAGGAAAAACAGGCTCCTTATGTGTGACTCCCAATCAGCAACAACGAACTACAGCTGTGCCTTGTTGGGAGCCACACCCGGCCCAAAACAAAGAAATACAAAAACATAGAAAAATGAACATAGAATGCCCACCCAATGTAACACCCTGGCCTAACCAAAACAAAGAACAAAAACCCCTCTCTATGGCCAGGGCGTTACAGTACCCCCCCTCCCAAAGGTGCGGACTCCGGCCGCAAAACCTGACTCTGAAGGGGAGGGTCCGGGTGGGCCTTCTTACGGCGGCGGCTCAGGTGCGGGACGTGGCCTCCGCTCCACCCTCGGCGTCGCCCACTTAGGTGGCGCACCTGGCCGCGCCGGAGGACTGGTGGGCGACCAGGCGGGCGAATCTGGCTGCGCCCGGCTGGCGGGCGACCCTGGCTGCGCCCAGCTGGCGGGCGTCCCTGGCGGCTCCGGGCTGGCGGGTGGCTCCGGTGGCTCCGGGCTGGCGGATGGCCCTGGCGGCTCCGGGCTGGCGGGCGGCTCTGGCGGCTCCGGACTGGCGGGCGGCTCTGGCGGCTCCGGACTGGCGGGCGGCTCTAGCGGCTCTGGCCCAGGATTCACCAGGCTGGGGAGACATGAAGGAGGCCTGGCCCTGGGCGCAGGCACAGGACTCACCAGGCTGACGGGCGGCTCTGGCGGCTCCGGACAGGCGGGCGGCTCTGGCTGCTCCGGACAGGCGGGCGGCTCTGACGGCTCCGAACAGGCGGGCGGCTCTCTCCGTTTGATGCCATTCCATGTATTTTTATGTTTATTTATTAGGGATCCTGTTAGCAATTGATGTTATTCTTCAATAACACAATCTCCAAAGCAAATCGGGGAGAAAAATGTGTTTATTTGAGAAGGACAAATCACAATGTTATGCTGGGAGGTAGATGTTCAGATGTTCAGTCTCCCCTGTCCTCAGCTTTTCTCCACAGAACAAAGGAACAGGATGCCATTTATAACCCACCATCCTAGCCTGGGGTTGACCAATCAAAGTCCTTGCAGTACAACTGGCCAATGGCCAAATAACAAGTATCCTGCTCCCGACTCAATGTACAGACCGTAGTAAACGTAGCTCTGAGTTCAGGAGTGGCATTCCACAGATTCTAAACAGCTGTTGAACTGAAACCCAACTCCTATTTACAATTAACTATTAACCATTAGTACTCTAGTTTTTAGTACTCTCACCTTCTCATCCTCTAAAAACTTTCAAACTCTCAAACTCTGTGTTGTGTATTTATCTTCAAAATATTCTTATAATCCCCATTAGCTTCTGTCAAGGCAGCAGCTACTCTTCCTGGTGTCCAAACACACCAAAGCACCCACATTACATAGACAACAAAAGATAAAACAGTTAACTATATTTGTACTGAATGAGTTAAAGATTAAACAGTACATGATATAACATCCTTACACCACCACATATCCACAACACAAAATGTTCCATGTGCTCCATTCCGGTCATTATTATGAGCCGTTCTCCCCTCAGCAGCCTCCACTGAAAACCAGTCAGGTGTTTTATATATTGGTTCTAATCCCAGCTAAATGTTTTATATATTGGTTTTAATCCCAGCTAAGTGTTTTATATATTGGTTCTAATCCGGCTTGGTGTTTTTTATATTGGTTCTAATCCCAGTCAGGTTTTATTTATATTGGTTTTAATCCAGCCAAGTGTTTTATATATTGGTTCTAATCCCAGTCAGGTGTTTTTTATATTGGTTCTAATCCAGCTTGGTGTTTTTTATATTGGTTCTAATCCCAGCCAGGTGTTTATATATTGCTTCTAATCCAGCCAGGTGTACACGGGACCCCAGTTCACCATCACTAGGATTCTGCGGATGCACACTGGTACCTACGCCTGTTTGGCTCAGAACACATACCTCAACACCCGCTCTATGAAGACCATAAGCCTCACCGTTTACTGTGAGTAACCTCTGATCTCTAACCCCCGACTACAATCCCCTGACCTCCAACTTTCTCTCTCTACCTTCTACTACTTCTCTCCCTCTTCTCCATATGGCTTCACCACACACACACACACACTCACACACAAACACACACACCGAAACACACATGGAATCGTTGGGGATGCTGCAGACCTGTTGGAGCATCGAGGGAAGAGACGGAACTCTAAGGAGGTTCTAAGGTACCAAACACTTTTTTGTCACTGATGTTACTGCCATGGCAACCCCTGGTTGACTGAAAGGCTGGTGCTTGTCATCCTGCTGTCCTGTGACGATACACACACTCACACACACACAATAACAACACAATCAAAACAGTGTTGCGCTGTATATTGTCCCCCTGTCCCCCAGACCCTCCAGATGGTTCCCCCTCCTGCTCTGTTCTGCCAGCAATGAACTACTCCTCCCTCAACCTGACCTGTTCATGGCCAGGGGGCCTGCCCCCCCCTTCACTACGCTGGACCACAAACCTTCTGGCACAGGTACACACACACACACACACACACACCACACACACACACACACACACACACACACACACACACACACACACACACACACACACACACACACACACACACACACACACACACACACACACACACACACACACGTATACACACATACAGCATGTTAAATGTGGAACCAGAGGGGATAAAAAACCTAAACCACCTTTATTCCACACACAGAGATGCGTACAAAGCTCTCCCTCACCATCCATTTGGCAAATCTCACCATAATTCTATCCTCCTGATTCCTTGCTTACAAGCAAAAATTAAAGCACGAAGCACCAGTGAATCGGTCTATAAAAAAGTGGTCAGATTAAGCAGATGCTAAACTATAGGATTGTTTTGCTAGCACAGACTGGAATATGTTCCGGGATTCTTCCGAAGGGCATTGAGGAGTACACCACATAAGTCACTGGCTTCATCAATAAGTGCATCGATGACGTCATCTCCACAGTGACTGTACGTACATACCCCAACCAGAAGCCATGGATTACAGGCAACATTCACACTGTTCTAAAAGGGTAGAGCTGCCGCTTTCAAGGAGCGGGACTCTAACCAGGAACCATAAAACAGGCAAAGTGTCAATACAGGACTAAGATCGAATTACACTACACCGGCTCTGACGCTCATCGGATGTGGCAGGGCTTGCAAACTATTACAGACTACTAAGGGAAGCACAGCCGAGAGCTGCCCAGTGACACCAACCTACCAGACGAGCAAAATAACTTCTATGCTCGCTTCGAGGCAAGTAACACTGAAACATGCATGAGAACATCAGCTGTTCCGGACGACTTTGTGATCACGCTCTCTGCAGCCGATGTGATTAAGATCTTTAACCTCTATGGGCTAGGTGGGACGCTAGCGTCCCCCCCGTGGTGCACTCCATCAACAGCAGGTGCATTTCAAGAGCGGCAAATTTGAATCCAAATAAATGCCAAAATTCAAATTTTTCAAACATACAACTATTTTACACCCTTTGAAAGATAAACATCTCCTTAATCTAACCACGTTTTACGATTTCAAAAAGGTTTTACGGCGAAAGCATAAATTTAGAGTATGTTAGGACAGTACATTTACAAGAGTTGTGTGTAATGTTTTGTCAATTCAAAGACAGGGTCACCAAAACCATAAAACCAGCTAAAATGATGCACTAACCTTTTACAATCTCCATCAGATGACACTCCTAGGACATTATGTTAGACAATGCATGCATTTTTAGTTCTATCAAGTTCATATTTATATCCAAAAACAGCGTTTTACTATGGCATTGATGTTGAGGAAATCGTTTCCCTCCAATAACCGGCAGTCAAGTCAACACCACAAATTAAATAATTAAAATTAGAAAACATTGGTAAAATATTATATTGTCATTTAAAGAATTATAGATTTACATCTCTTGAACGCAATCAACTTGCCAGATTTAAAAATAACCTTACTGGGAAATCACACTTTGCAATAATCTGAGCACTGCGCCCAGAAAAATACGCGTTGCGATACAGACTAGACGTCATGTTGGGGAGATCTAAAATCGAAAATACTATGTAAATAATCCATTACCTTTGATTCTCTTCATCAGATGTCACTTCCAGGTATCACAGGTTCATAACGAATGTAGTTTTGTTCAAAAAAGCTCATCATTTATGTCCAAAAATCTCCGTCTTGTTAGCACATGATCTAAGCCAGCCGGACTTCTCGTCATGAACGAGGGGAAAAAATATATTTACGTTCGTTCAAACATGTCAAACGTTGTATAGCATAAATCATTAGGGCCTTTTTTAACCAGAACATGAATAATATTCAAGGTGGACGAATGCATACTCTTTTATAACGTATTGGAACGAGGGTACCCAACATGAACTCGCGCGCCAGGTGTCTAATGGGACATCATCGTTCCATGGCTCTTGTTCGGTCAGATCTCCCTCCAGAAGACTCAAAACACTTTGTAAAGGCTGGTGACATCTAGTGGAAGCAATAGGAAGTGCCAAAATATTCCTCAGCCCCTGTGTTTTTCAATGGGATAGGTTTAAAGGTAATACAACACATCAGGTATCCACTTCCTGTCAGAAAATGTCTCAGGGTTTTGCCTGCCAAATGAGTTCTGTTATACTCACAGACACCATTCAAACAGTTTTAGAAACTTTAGAGTGTTTTCTATCCATATATAATAAGTATATGCATATTCTAGTTACTGGGTAGGATTAGTAACCAGATTAAATCGGGTACATTTTTTTTATCCAGCCGTGCAAATACTGCCCCCTAGCCCTAACAGGTTAAACAGGTCAGCATTCACAAGGCCGCAGGGCCAGACGGATTACCAGGACGTGTACTCCGAGCATGCGCTGACTAACTGGCAAGTGTCTTAACTGACATTTTCAACCTTTCCCTTTCTGAGTCTGTAGTACCAACATGTTTCAAGCAGACCACCATAGTCCCTGTAACCAAGAACACTAAGGTAACCTGCCTAAATGACTACAGACCCGTAGCACTCATGGCTGTAGCAATGAAATGCTTTGAAAGGCTGGTCACGACTCACATCAACACCATTATCCCAGAAACCCTGGACCCACTCCAATTTGCAAACCGCCCAAACAGATCCACAGATGATACAATCTCTATTGCACTCCACACTGCCCTTTCCCACCTGGACAAAAGGAACACCTATATGAGAATACTATTCATTGACTACAGCTCAGCATTAAACACCATAGTGCCCTCAAAGCAAATCACTAAGCTAAGGATCCTGGGTCTAAACACCTCCCTCTGCAACAGGATCCTGGCGGGCCGCCCCCAGGTGGTAAGGGCAGGTAACAACACATCCGCCAGGCTGATCCTCAACAACGGGGCCCCCTCAGGGGTGCGTGCTCAGTCCCGTCCTGTACTCCCTGTTCACTCATGACTGCATGGCCAGGCACGACTCTAACAACATCATTAAGTTTCCAGACGACACAACAGTGGTAGGCCTGATCACCGACAGCAATGAGACCGCCTATAGGGAGGAGGTCAGAGACCTGACCATGTGGTGCCAGGACAACAACCTCTCCCTCAATGTGATCAAGACAAAGGAGATGATTGTGGACTACAGGAGAAGGAGGACTGAGCACGCCCCCATTCTCATTGACAGGGCTGTAGTTGAGCAAGTTGAGAGCTTCAAGTTCCTTAGAGTTCACATCACCAACAAACTAACATGGTCCAAGCACACCAAGACAGTCATGAAGAGGGCACAACAAAACCTTTTCCCCCTCAGGAGACTGAAAGGTTTTGGCATGGGTCCTCAGATCCTCAAAAGGTTCTACAGCTGCACCATCGAGAGCATTCTGACTGGTTGCATCACTGCCTGGTATGGAAACTGCTCGGCCTCCGACCGCAAGGCACTAGAGGGTAGTGCGTACGGTCCAGTATGTCACCGGGGCCAAGCTTCCTGCCATCCAGGACCTCTATACCAGGCGGTATCAGAGGAAGGCCCTAAAAATTGTCAAAAAGTCCAGCCACCCCAGTCATAGACTGTTCTCTCTGCTACCGCACGGCAAGCGGTACCAGAGCACCAAGTCTAGGTCCAAGAGGCTTCTAAACAGCTTCTACCCCCAAGCCATAAGACACCTGAACAGCTAATCAAATGGCTACCCAGACTATTTGCATTGCCCCCCCCCCTCGCTCTTCTACCCTGCTGCTACTCTCTGTTATTGTCTATGCATAGTCACTTTAATAACTCTACCTACATGTACATATTACCTCGACACCGGTGCCGCTGCACATTGACTCTGCACTGGTACCCCCTGTATATAGCCCCGCTATTGTTATTTTACTGCTGCTCTTCAATTATTTGTTATTCTTATCTCTCACTTTTTTTTGGTATTTTCTTAAAACTGTATTGTTGGTTAAGGACGTGTAAGTAAACATTTCACTGTAATGTCTACAGCTGTTTTATTCAGCGCATGTGACAAATACATTTGATTTGGTTTGATTTGACATGTATACACACATGTATACACACACACACACACACACACACAAGTATACACACACACATGTATACACACACACACGTATACACACACACGTATACACACACACACGTATGCATACACACACACACACACACACCTATACACACACATGCATACTCACACATGTATACACACACACACATGCACATGTATACACACACGTGCACACATGTATACACACACACACAGATACAGTACACACACACACACGTATACACACACACACACCACACACACACACACACACACACACACACACACACACACACACACACACACACACACACACACACACACACACACACACACACACACACACACACAGGTACACATGCACACACACACAGGTACACATGCACACGTAGAAAGGCTCCTAACAAATTAAATTATTGTTTTTCCGGTTGTTATTGTACCAGGGAGGGGCGTGGCTTGGGAGTGAAGCCAACAATGTCTCCGTACTGCAGTCTGGATCCCAGACCAACAACAACTCTCTGTTCACCTGCCTGGGGATGCACCCTGCTCTCAACACCTCCACACAATGCACTGCACGGGCCTGTAAGTCTCACTCACTCACTCACTCACTCACTCACTCACTCACGGGGGAGTAATGCATAAGGTGATGGGTCAGGTCTTAAAGGTGATGGGTCAGGTCTTAAAGGTGATGGGTCAGGTCTTAAAGGTGATGGGTCAGGTCTTAAAGGTGATGGGTCAGGTCTTAAAGGTGATGGGTCAGGTCTTAAAGGTGATGGGTCAGGTCTTAAAGGTGATGGGTCAGGTCTTAAAGGTGATGGGTCAGGTCTTAAAGGTGATGGGTCAGGTCTTAAAGGTGATGGGTCAGGTCTTAAAGGTCATGGGTCAGGTCTTAAAGGTCATGGGTCAGGTCTTAAGTTAGGTTAAGTTTAAAGGTAGACTCAGCAAGAGGACGTAGATGCACCAACAAAACAGTAGTAGCAAAGACAAAAGGGTAAAAAATAACCCAATTGGGTAGATATTGGACAGAACACATGCTGGGTTATTTTGACCTAGCCAGTTGGGCCCCTTGGGTTTAGTTTGGTAGGATCCCCATTAGCTACTGCACATGCAGCAGATACTCTTCCTAGGGTCCACATGAAACGAACACATACATGACAAAGTACAGAACAATTACAGAACAACAAGATATTACATTAATTCAAAATAAAAAAAATATTTCCAACCTGGAGAGGCCTACAAGCCACAGTGTCTTTTTTACCCTCTGTGAAATTTGGTGTAGGATCGGTGATGATCTGAGGGTGCTTCAGTAAGGCTGGAATCGGGCAGATTTGTCTTTGTGAAGGACGCATGAATCAAGCCACGTACAAGGTTGTCCTGGAAGAAAACTTACTTCCTTCTGCTCTGACAATGTTCCCCAACTCTGAGGATTGGTTTATTCCAGCAGGACAATGCTCCATACTACACAGCCAGGTCAATCAAGGTGTGGATGGAGGACCACCAGATCAAGACCCTGTCATTGCCAGCCCAATCTCCAGACCTGAACCCCATTGAAAACCTCTGGGATGTGATCAAGAGGAAGATGGATGGTCACAAGCCATCAAACAAAGCCGAACTGCTTGGATTTTTGGGCCAGGAGTGGCATAAAGTCACCCAACATCAATGTGAAAGACTGGTGGAGAGCATTTATTTTTTTCACCTTTATTTAACCAGGCAGGCCAGTTGAGAACAAGTTCTCAATGACCTGGCCAAGATAAAGCAAAGCAGTGCGACAAAAACAACAACACAGAGTTACACATGGGATAAACAAAAGTACAGTCAATAACACAATAGAAAAAGTCTATGTACAGTGTAGTAAGATTAGGGTGGTAAGGCCTAAAAAAAATAGGCCATAGAGGCAAAATAATTACAATTTAGCATTAATACTGGTGATAGATGTACAGATGATGATGTGCAAGTAGAGATACTGGGATGCAAAAGAGCAAAAAATAATCATAATAACAGTATAGGATGAGGTAGTTAGTTGGTTGGATGGATGGGCTATTTACAGATGGGCTATGTACAGGTACGGTGATCGGTAAGCTGCTCTGACAGCTGATGCTTAAAGTTAGAGAGGGAGACATAAATCTCCAGCTTCAGTGATTTTTGCAATTCGTTCCAGTCATTGGCAGTAGAGAATTGGAAGGAGAGGTGTTGGCTTTGTGGATCACCAATGAAATATACCTGCTGGAGCGTGTGCTACAGGTGGGTGTTGCTATGGTGACCAGTGAGCTGAGATAAGGTGGAGCTTTACCTAGCAAAGACTTATAGGTGACCTGGAGCCAGTGGGTTTGGCGACGAATATGTAGCGAGGGCCAGCCAACGAGAGCTTACAGGTTGCAATGGTGGGTAGTATATGGGGCTTTGGTGACAAAACAGATGGCACTGTGATAGACTACATCCAATCTTCTGAGTAGTGTTGGAGGCTATTTTGTAAATTACATCGCCGAAGTCAAGGATCGGTAGGATAGTCAGTTTTACGAGGGTATGTTTGGCAGCATGAGTGAAGGAGGCTTAGTTGAGAAATAGGAAGCCAATTCTAGATTTAATTTTGGACTGGAGATGCTTACTGTGAGTCTGGAAGGAGAGTTTACAGTCTAACCAGACACCTAGGTATTTGTAGTTGTCCACATATTCAGAATCGTCCAGAGTAGTGATGCTGGTCGTGCGGGAGGGTGCAGGCAGCAATCGGTTGAAGAGCATGCATTTAGTTTTACTAGCATTTAAAAGCAGTTGGAGGCCACGGAAGGAGAGTTGTATGGCATTGAAGCTCGTTTGGAGGTTTGTTAGCACAGTGTCCAAAGAGGGGCCAGTATACAGAATGGTGTCGTCTGCGTAGAGGTGGATCAGAGAATCACCAGCAGCAAGAGCAACATCATTGATATATACAGAGAAAAGAGTCGGCCCGAGAAATGAACCCTGTAGCACCCCCAGAGATTGCAAGAGGTCCGGACAACAAGCCCTCCGATTTGACACACTGAACTCTATCTGAGAAGTAGTTGGTGAACCAGGCAAGGCAGTCATTTGTGAAACCAAGGCTATTGAGTCTACCGATAAGAATGCGGTGATTGACAGGGTCGAAAGCCTTGGCCAGGTCGATGAAGACGGCTGCACAGTAGTCTTTTATCGATGGCGGTTATGATATCGTTTAGGACCTTGAGCGTGGCTGAGGTGAATCCATGACCAGCTCGGATACAAGATTGCATAGTGGAGAAGGTACAGTGGGATTCGAAATGGTCGGTGATCTGTTTGCTAACTTGGCTTTCGAAGGTTTTAGAAAGGCAGGGCAGGATAGATATAGGTCTATAACAGTTTGGGTCTAGAGTGTCTCCCCCTTTGAAGAGGGGGATGACCGTGGCAGCTTTCCAATCTTTGGGGATCTCAGATGATATGAAAGAGAGGTCGAAAAGGCTAGTAATGGGGGTTGCAACAATTTCGGCGGATAGTTTTAGAAAGAGAGGGTCCAGATTGTCTAGCCCAGCTGATTTGTAGGGATCCAGATTTTGCCGCTTTTTCAGAACATCAGCTATCTGGATTTGGGTGAAGGAGACATGGGGGAGGCTTGTGCGAGTTGCTGTGGGGAGTACAGAGCTGTTGGCCGGGGTAGGGGTAGTCAGGTGGAGAGCATGGCCAGCCATAGAAAAATGTTTCTTGAAATTTTCGAGTATCGGAGATTTATCGGTGGTGTTTCCTATCCTCAGTGCAGTGGGTAGCTGGGAAGAGGTGCTCTTATTCTCCATGGACTTTACAGTGTCCCAAAACGTTTTGGAATTAGTGCTACAGAATGCAAATTTCTGTTTGAAAAAGCTAGCCTTAGCTTTCCTAACTGTATATTGGTTCCTGACTTCCCTGAAAAGTTGCATATCGCGGGGGCTATTCGATGCTAATGCAGAACGCCACAGGATGTTTTTGTGCTGGTCGAGGGCAGTCAAGTCTGGGGTGAACTAAGGGCTATATCTGTTCTTAGTTCTACATTTTTTTGAATGGGGCATGCTTATTAAAAATGGTGAGGAAAGCACTTTTAAAGTGCAACCAGGCATCCTTTACTGACGGGATGAGGTGAATATCGCTCCTGGATACCCGGGCCAGGTTGATTAGAAAGGCCTGCTCGCTGAAGTGTTTAAGGGAGCGTTTTGACAGTGATGAGGGATGGTTGTTTGACCGCGGACCCATTATGGACACAGACAATGAGGCAGTGATCACTGAGATCCTGGTTGAAGACAGCAGAGGTGTATTTAGAGGGAAAGTTGGTCAGGATGATATCTATGAGGGTGCCCATGGTTACGGATTTAGGGTTGTACCTGGTAGGCTCCTTGATAATTTGTGTGAGATTGAGGTCACCTAGTTTAGATTGTAGGACGGCTGGGGTGTTAAGCATATCCCAGTTTAAGTCACCTAACAGTACGAACTCTGAAGATAGATGGGGGGCAATCAATTCACATATGGTGTCCAGGGCACAGCTGGGGGCTGAGGGGGGTCTATAACAAGTGGCAACGGTGATGGAAAGGTGGATTTTGAAAAGTAGAAGTTTGAATTGTTTTGGCACAGACCTGGATAGTATGACAGAACTCTGCAGGCTATCTCTGCGGTAGATTGCAACTCCACCCCCCTTTGGCAGTTCTATCTTGTTGGAAAATGTTGTAGTTGGGGATGGACATTTCAGAATTATTAGTGGCCTTCCTAAGCCAGGATTCAGACACGGCTAAGACATCAGGATTGGCGGAGTATGCTAAAGCAGTGAATAAAACAAACTTAGGGAGGAGGCTTCTGATGTTAACATGCATGAAACCAAGGCTTTTACAGTTACAGAAGTCAACAAATGAGAGCACCTTGGGAATAGGTGTGGTGCTGGGGTCTACAGGGCCTGTGTTAACCTCTACATCACCAGAGGAACAGAGGAGGAGTAGGATGAGGGTACGGCTAAATGCTATAAGAACTGGTCTTCTAGTGCGTTGGGACAGAGAATAAAAGGATCAGATTTCTGGGCGTGGTAGAATAGATTCAGGGCATAATGTACAGACAGGGGTATGGTGGGATGTGTGTACAGTGGAGGTAAACCTAGGCAGTGAGTGACGATGAGAGCGGTGGCGTCTCTGGAGGCACCAGTTATGCCAGGTGAGGTCTTCGCATGTGTGGAGGGTGCGACAAAAGAGCTATCTAAGGCATTTACGGCTGGGCTGGGGGCTCTATAGTGAAATTAAACAATAGTAACTAGCCTAAACATTTACATTTGACATTTACGTCATTTAGCAGACGCTCTTATCCAGAGCTTACAAATTGGTGCATTCACCTTATGATATCCAGTGGAACAACCACTTTACAATAGTTCATCTATATCTTTTTTTTTGGTGGGGGGGGGGGGGGTTAGAAGGATTACTATATCCTATCCCAGGTATTCCTTAAAGAGGTGGGGTTTCAGGTGTCTCCGGAAGGTGGTGATTGACTCCGCTGTCCTGGCGTCGTGAGGGAGCTTGTTCCACCATTGGGGTGCCAGAGCAGCGAACAGTTTTGACTGGGCTGAGCGGGAACTGTGCTTCCGCAGAGGTAGGGGGGCCAGCAGGCCAGAGGTGGATGAACGCAGTGCCCTTGTTTGGGTGTAGGGCCTGATCAGAGCCTGAAGGTACGGAGGTGCCGTTCCCCTCACAGCTCCGTAGGCAAGCACCATGGTCTTGTAGCAGATGCGAGCTTCAACTGGAAGCCAGTGGAGTGTGCGGAGGAGCGGGGTGACGTGAGAGAACTTGGGAAGGTTGAACACCAGACGGGCTGCGGCGTTCTGGATGAGTTGTAGGGGTTTAATGGTACAGGCAGGGAGCCCCGCCAACAGGGAGTTGCAGTAATCCAGACGGGAGATGACAAGTGCCTGGATTAGGACCTGCGCCACTTCCTGTGTAAGGCAGGGTCGTACTCTAAACAGCAGTAGACAAGGCATTTTGACATTAGGGAGAGGCATGAGTAACCGAGTGATCATAGGGTCCAATGAGCAGCAATATGTGAGTCAGGGAGCCGTTCGGTAGTCGCTACTACGCTAGGCGAGCTGGAGACACGGCGATTCAGAAAGCTAGCGGGCCGTGGCCAGCAGATGGATCTTCAGTGACGTCGCAACGGAAAAGCCTGTTGAAACCACCTCGGATAATTACGTCGGCAGACCAGTCGTGATGGATCAGCTGGGCTCCGTGTCATCTATAAAGGGTCCAGGCCAATTGGCAAAAGAAGTATTGTAGCCCAAGAATTAGCTGGTAGACCTCTTTGGCTAGCCAGGAGATAGGCCTAGCTCAAGGCTAGCTCAAGGCTAACTGGTGCTTGCTTCGGGACAGAGGCGTTAGCCAGGAGTAGCCACTCAGAATACAGCTAGCTAGCTGCGATGATCCGGTGTAAAGGTCCAGAGCTTGAGGTAGGAATCCGGAGATGTGATAGAGAAAAAAGCAGTCTGATATGTCTGGGTTGATATCGCGCTGTGCGGACTGGCAGGTATTGACCAAGCTGAGGCTGGCTGGTGTCTAAGTTTAAGGTGAAGACCGCTAGCAGTGGCTAACTGACTACTAGCTAGTAGCTAGTTAGCTGGCTAGCTTCTGATTGGGGTTCCGGTTCTAAAGTATAAAAATAGCAGATACATACCACATTGGGTGAGGCGGGTTGCATGAGAGTATATTCAGTCCGTAGGTGGAAAGTGAGATTAAAATATATACAAAATATATAAGAAAGAAAAAACGAGGAATCGGCACAAGACAAAACACACGTCCGACTGCTACGCCATCTTGGATTCAAGCAAGATGGCGCATGCCAAGATGAAAGCTGTGATTGAAAATCAGGATATTCCACCAAATATTGATTTCAGAACTTTTCCTAAGTTAAAACATTAGAAATTGTGTTGCTTAAAAATGAATATGAACTTATTTTCTTTGCATTATTCGAGGTCTGACAACACTTTTTTGTTATTTTGACCAGTTGTCATTTTCTGCAAATAAATGCTCTAAATGACAGTATTTTAATTTGGAATTTGGGAGAAATGTTGTCAGTAGTTAATAGAATAAAACAAAAATGTTAATTTTACACAAACATATACCTATAAATAGTAAAACCATAGAAACTGATCGTTTTGCAGTGGTCTCTTCATTTTTTCCAGAGCTGTACATTCCTGTCATTTCTATAGATGTTACATCCTTCTATTCTTACTGCTGTATAATCAAAGGTGCTGTCTAAGTGAGTCTCAGAAATGGCTAATACATTAATATTATCGAAGATTAGCACATTACTAATCTCATGAGCAGTAAAAATAAATGTTTTGTCATTTTCGTGGTATACAATATACCACGGCTGTCAGCCAATCAGTATTCAGGGCTCGAACCACCCAGTTATTAAATATATACTGCTCAAAAAAATAAAGGGAACACTTAAACAACACAATGTAACTCCAAGTCAATCACACTTCTGTGAAATCAAACTGTCCACATAGGAAGCAACACTGATTGAAAATAAATTTCACATGCTGTTGTGCAAATGGAATAGACAACAGGTGGAAATTATAGGCAATTAGCAAGACACCCCAATAAAAGAGTGGTTCTGCAGGTGGTGACCATAGACCACTTCTCAGTTCCTATGCTTCCTGGCTGATGTTTTGGTCACTTTTGAATGCTGGCGGTGCTTTCACTCTAGTGGTAGCATGAGACGGAGTCTAAAACCCATACAAGTGGCTCAGGTAGTGCAGCTCATCCAGGATGGCACATCAATGCGAGCTGTGGCAAGAAAGTTTCCTGTGTCTGTCAGCGAAGTGTCCAGAGCATGGAGGCACTACCAGGAGACAGGCCAGTACATCAGGAGACGTGGGGGAGGCCGTAGGAGGGCAACAACCCAGCAGCAGGACCGCTACCTCCGCCTTTGTGCAAGGAGGAGCAGGAGGAGCACTGCCAGAGCCCTGCAAAATGACCTCCAGCAGGCCACAAATGTGCATGTGTCTGCTCAAACGGTCAGAAACAGACTCCATGAGGGTGGTA
This sequence comes from Salmo salar, assembly GCF_965601325.2. NCBI lineage: Eukaryota > Metazoa > Chordata > Actinopteri > Salmoniformes > Salmonidae > Salmo > Salmo salar. The sequence goes on along the minus strand of NC_138301.1, from coordinate 125,575,306 downwards.
TGAGGGCCCGACGTCCACAGGTGGGGGTTGTGCTTACAGCCCAACACCGTGCATGCGTTTGGCATTTGCCAGAGAACACCAATATTGGCAAATTCGCCACTGGCGCCCTGTGCTCTCCACAGATGAAAGCAGGTTCACACTGAGCACATGTGACAGACGTGACAGAGTCTGGAGACGCCATGGAGAACGTTCTGCTGACTGCAACATCCTCCAGCATGACCGGTTTGGCGGTGGGTCAGTCATGGTGTGGGGTGGTATTTCTTTGGGGGGCCGCACAGCCCTCCATGTGCTCACCAGAGGTAGCCTGGCTGCCATTAGGTACCGAGATGAGATCCTCAGACCCCTTGTGAGACCATATGCTGGTGCGGTTGGCCCTGGGTTCCTCCTAATGCAAGACAATGCTAGACCTCATGTGGCTGGAGTGTGTCAGCAGTTCCTGCAAGAGGAAGGCATTGATGCTATAGACTGGCCCGCCCGTTCCCCAGACCTGAATCCAATTGAGCACATCTGGGACATCATGTCTCGCTCCATCCACCAACGCCACGTTGCACCACAGACTGTCCAGGAGTTGGCGGATGCTTTAGTCCAGGTCTGGGAGGAGATCCCTCAGGAGACCATCCGCCACCTCATCAGGAGCATGCCCAGGCGTTGTAGGGAGGTCATACAGGCACGTGGAGGCCACACACACTACTGAGCCTCATTTTGACTTGTTTTAAGGACATTACATCAAAGTTGGATCAGCCTGTAGTGTGGTTTTCCACTTTAATTTTGAGTGTGACTCCAAATCCAGACCTTCATGGGTTGATAAATTGGATTTCCATTGATTATTTTTGTGTGATTTTGTTGTCAGCACATTATCACTATGTAAAGAAAAAAGTATTTAATAAGATTATTTCATTCATTCAGATCTAGGATGTGTTATTTTAGTGTTCCCTTTATTTTTTTGAGCAGTTTATATATCTCTCTCTCAGGGTCTCCTTATGGTGAGCCAGTGTGTTCTGCTTATGCCACCGGGATGAACCAATACCTGCTGCTGTCTTGCTCCTGGGAAGGTAACCACAACAACAGTAACAGCCACAACAACCACCACCACAACAACAATACATATAATTATAATAATATTGTTCTTGTAGGTGGGTCTCCCAGGGCTGTGGTGTGGTGGGAGGTGCCTAAAGTAGAGGGGAGGGGCCAAGAAGTGGAGACCTCCAAGATCCTGGTACTTCGTTCTAACTCCACCCAGAATGGACAGGCCTACACCTGCTACGCCAAACACCCCCTGGACACACGCACCAGGACCTGCAGCCTTAGACTGGGTAAGCACACTCATTGATAAGAGTAAAGAGTACTGGCTGAACACATTGATAACAGTACAGAGCCCAGTGGGATGCCGCTGGGTTTATCTAACAGTCTAATAGACATGTACTGGGTTTAACTAACAGTTTAATTGACATGTACAGTGGTTCTTCCTTTAAAAGGTGCGTCATAATGCAGCACAGCTTGCGGGCTGCCACAACATTCTATGGCACGGTATTAAGTGTCAGCCATTGCTGCCATTAATGGTAGTTAGTGATAGTTTGTCCACTAGAGGGCATCTTGAGAAGCTAAGTTATTGAAATGACTTGGAGCTTTAAGCCTAAGAGTCAAAGGGAGCCTTGAATAGAACAGACTATATGGGATAGATTTTTAGAAATGTAGCTTAATTCATTTGATGAATATTATGGTTTTTCTATTCCAAGAAAAAACGAAAATGCATTTCTTACTGTAGCCGATGTACTGTGGGCCTAAGGGTTTCCGTTAGGAAAATATGGCACTGTACAACGTGTTTCTATTCCAAGAAAATGAAAATGCCTTTCTTACTGTAGCCGATGTACTGTGGGCCTAAGGGTTTCCGTTAGGAAAATATGGCACTGTACAACGTGTTTCTATTCCAATAAAATGAAAATGCCTTTCTTACTGTAGCCGATGTACTGTAGGCCTAAGGGCTTCCGTTAGGAAAATATGGCACTGTACAACGTGTTTCTATTCCAAGAAAATGAAAATGCATTTCTTACTGTAGCTGTTTTAGTTTGGCATAAAGGTCTACTTAAATATACAGTACATCAATCAATCACTCATTAATTTGTGCATGTCAACACACAGCATACAAGTCATCCATGTCTTTAAATACAGTCAAGCATTTTAGTTATAAAACTAAATAACAAAGGGAGCCTTGATTAATTTTACAATCATGGCTAAAGAAATGTAATTAAGGGTTTCAGTTAGGAACATATGATGCTGCACAAAGGGACTGGTTGGGAGTAGGTCTAAACTACTGAGTGACTGCGAGTGAAGAGCAAAATAATCCTTACATTTCCACATAAAAATCTGATTGTTTTATCAAGACCAGTCCCCATGCTCTGTCATTCAGTGATATTTATTCCCTATTGTCCTGCTGATAGTTGAAATAAACATCTGTATTTTGAAAGAGTATTTTTATAATTATTTAATTAACGAAAGCATAAATACTGTACAGTATATGCTTGATCTGACATTTTGGAGTTAAAAATGTAAAACTTTAGAGTACTTAATACATTGCAATTTTGGGGGATTTTTACACCTAGCCGAGCTATTAGACTATCCTTTTGTAAATAAATGGAGGTATGAAGAGTCTATTGTCCTTCTAATAGCCCATCATTGAAACGTTGTTTGTAGAATTTATAGCCTGATAAGCTTTTGAAAAACAAAATGCTTCCAGCTGTCCATCTCTACTGTAAATAAAAACACAGAATATCTAAGGGGCTTTTATATAATTATAATGCAGGGTTAATAATAATTAATAGTAGTAATCATTGGATAACAGATCGGCTCTCGGGAACTCATTAAGAGGAGGCTTCTATCTTCAATATAATCATTAATTCAGAAGGTTAAACCCATAGGTTTAAGGCCTGCAGTAGGTTATAATAAACGGAACATTGTGTGTCAATTCATAAACCATGTGCCATGGAGTCAGTACGTCGAAAATCTCTTCCCAACTATTTTGCAATCTATATGGCACAGTTGTCAATTTTTGGGTCCTGAAATGAATCTGGTATATATTTTTATTTATCACAATTTTATTTAACCAATTTTGGTCTTTAATGCGGCGCCGACAGACAAGTTCCTTACATTTTCCCCCTTCCACTTGATAAAGGTTCCAATTGATAAAGTTATTTTTTTAATCAATAGTATATTTGAGTTTAATTACAATATTTGTTGTATTATTTGTTCTGTCTTTTCTGGTGGATTTAACTTAAATTGTGACCAACCTTTATAGCTTGTTAACTTAAGAAGTTAAAAAAATAACAATACTTTGGAGATTATTTCGTTTTCAAATAACCAAAAGTGAGCGGTTGTAATCTGAATGAAGGTAATTCTTGAACAGCGGGTGAGACATTCTTACTAATGTCAAGTGTAATTCCCCCATTGTATTTACCCAAGTTTTCTCTTAACTCCAGGACCACCGACAGTTTTTGTTGTTGTTGCCTGATGCATGACTCTAGTGCCAGAGAAGAGACTCTCAGACTGAAAACACCTCCATTATGTGTAATTACAACTATCGACCCATATCAACATTTTCTGTACTGTCAAAGGTACTGGAGTCCTTAGTTAGAAGGCAGCTAAAGGCCTACTTCCAAGAAAACAACATCTTCAATGGAATGCAATCATGTTTTAGGTCTGGCCACAGCACTGTTTCAGCAACATTGACGGGTTTAAATGACATCCACTGTGCTCTTGATAAGAAGTTACATTGTGTGTCTGCCTTTATTGATTTGTCGAAGGCTTTTGACACCGTGGACTATGCTGTGTTAGTGCAAAGGTTAACATGTTGTGGAATTACTGGTCATGCTCTAGATTGGTTTATAAATTACCTATCGAATCGTACATAATGTGTAATGGCGGATGGTTGTAAATCTGAGTCCATAGAGATGTGCTCAGGTGTTCCGCAAGGTTCTATTTTGGGCCCACTGTTGTTCATTTTGTATATCAACAACATTAGGGATCTTATTGAAACAGCAAATGTTCATTTTTATGCAGATGATACTGTTTTTTTATTCAAGTGGTAGTAGTTTATCTTTAGCTTTTGAAAATGCCCAAAGAGCATTTATCATACAACAGAATCTGTATGATTTAAAGCTGGTTCTAAATTCGGGTAAAACAAAATGCATGGTATTTTCAAATACCAGGCATGTTACTAATCATGTCATTGCTACATTGGCTGGACATACTATAGAGCAAGTTAAAGTGTACAAATATTTGGGTGTGTGGGTTGATGATAAGCTGAGCTTCACTGTGCATGTAGACAACTTGATAAGGAAGCTCAAACAGAGAATAGGTTTTTATTACCGGCATGAGGCTTGTTTTTCTCTGGAGGCCAGGAAGGAGCTGGTACGATGTACATTACTGGCGGTTTTAGATTTTAGTGATGTTATATATATGCAGGCCTCAGCCACTACCCTGAGAGCACTTGATTCAGTGTATCATGCAGCCCTCAGGTTCATTACAAATCAAAAACTTCTAACACATTGTGATCTCTACAGTGCTGTTGGCTGGTCGTCATTGACCTTGCGTAGGCTTAAACACTGGTATACACTCATTTATTAGGCCATATTGGGTAAAATGCCATTTTATCTCTGTTATTTTTTTGTCAGGTCGGTAAATAAATATCAATTACAGTCCCATTCTCATTTGCTTCTAACAGTACCAAAAATTAGAACAGGTCATGGTAGAAATAGTTTTAGTTACTCAGCTCCGTGGTCCTGGAATTCTCTCCTGAACATTTAAAAATGTGATGATCTAGTTTCGTTGGTGGAGTTTAAACACTTGATCGATGTATATATCATAGAAGAGTGTAATTGTTTTTAGGCCAGCTGTTTTTAGTCAAGACTTTCGTGTTTTTTACTTAAAATGTTTTTGTTGTAATGTATGTGTGTTTATAGTTTTGTTTAATGTTGTGTTAGTGTATGTAAGTTGTTTTCTCTGAAACGTTGTTCCCCCTGCTGCTATTGGACCAGGTCTCTCTTGGAAAAGAGATGTTATCTCAATGAGAGATAAGATCAGCGTTCTAACTCCCCCTTGTGATAGTGTGGTGCAATGACAGAATGCCACCATCTATCACTAACGGTATCGGCATAAGCTGGTAACTTTTAAAGGAAGAACCACTGTAAACTTTTATTTAACTAGCCAAGTCAGTTAAGAGCAAATTCTTATTTACAATAACAACCTACCCCGGCCAAACCCAGATGACGCTGAGCCAATTGTGCTCCGCCCTATGGGACTCCCAACAACCTGGATTTGAACCAGGGACTGAGATGCAGTGCCTTAGACTGCTGCACCACCCGGGAGCCCTGGGTTTAACTAACAGTCTAATAGACATGTACTGGGTTTAACTAACAGTATAATAGACATGTACTGGGTTTAACTAACAGGCTAATAGACATGTACTGGGTTTAACTAACAGTCTAATAGACATGTACTGGGTTTAACTAACAGTCTAATAGACATGTACTGGGTTTAACTAACAGTCCAATAGACATGTACTGGGTTTAACTAACAGTCTAATAGACATGTACTGGGTTTAACTAACAGTATAATAGACATGTACTGGGTTTAACTAACAGTATAATAGACATGTACTGGGTTTAACTAACAGTCTAATAGACATTTACTGGGTTTAACTAACAGTATAATAGACCTGTACTGGGTTTAACTAACAGTAATATACATGTAATGGGTTTAACTAACAGTCTAATAGACATTTACTGGGTTTAACTAACAGGCTAATAGACATGTACTGGGTTTAACTATCAGGCTAATAGACATGTACTGGGTTTAACTAACAGTCTAATAGACATGTACTGGGTTTAACTAACAGTATAATTGACATGTACTGGGTTTAACTAACAGTATAATTGACATGTACTGGGTTTAACTAACAGGCTAATAGACATGTACTGGGTTTAGCTAACAGTCTAATAGACATGTACTGGGTTTAACTAACAGGCTAATAGACATGTATTGGGTTTAACTAACAGTATAATAGACATGTACTGGGTTTAACTAACAGTCTAGTAGACATGTACTGGGTTTAACTAACAGTATAATAGACATGTACTGGGTTTAACTAACAGTATAATAGACATGTACTGGGTTTAACTAACAGTATAATAGACATGTACTGGGTTTAACTAACAGTCTAGTAGACATGTACTGGGTTTAACTAACAGTATAATAGACATGTACTGGGTTTAACTAACAGTAATAGACATGTACTGGGTTTAACTAACAGTCTTACATGGTGTCTGTATATGAAGACAGTGATCAAATCTCTTTCTCCCTCCTTTGCGTGTGTGTAGAGGCTCCAGTCTTGTTGACCCAGCGTAGTGTGGTGTCTGTGTTCGAGGGCAGTGATGTTCAGCTCACCTGTATCCTTCAATCCAACTATCCCCCGGCCAATCAGATTGTCTGGTTCAACAACCACAGACAGGAAGTCGTACAGGTACATGCCCTGCCACCCTCAGTCTGGTTCCTCAAGATTTCTTCCCTCTAGGAAGTTTTTCCTTGCCTCTGATCTGCTGCTCACTCTGAGGATCTAGGCCAGAATAATGTAAAGTACTTTGAGGGTCTAGGCCAGAATAATGTAAAGTACTTTGAGGGTCTAGGCCAGAATAATGTAAAGTACTTTGAGGATCAAGGCCAGAATACTGTAAAGTAATTTGAGGGTCCAGGTTACTGTAAAGTACTTTGGGAGTCTAGGCTGGGATACTGTAAAAGTACTTTGGGGTTTAGATTACTGTAAAGTACTTTGAGGGTCTAGGCTGGGTTACTGTAAAGTACTTTGGGAGTCTAGGCCAGCATACTGTAATTACGCACAGCTCTACCAGTGACCTGTAGAGTTAAAATGTGATTGGTTGATTTACAGGAAGTCCAGGAAGCCCTGGCCAAAACCAGAAAGTATGTGCTGCGTCGCGCGGCTGCGTGGACCAACCTAACGGTCTTAGAGACGGATGGAACAACAGACAGCGGCCAATACTGGTGCTCCGCTAGCAACGCCGTGGGAGGGACTGAGATCCCTGTTACGCTATTGGTCAAGAGTAAGATCCCTGTTATGCTGTTGGTCAAGAATAAGATCCCTGTAACGCTATTGGTCAAGAGTAAGATCCCTGTTACACTATTGGTCAAGAGTAAGATACCTTTTACACTATTGGTCAAGAGTAAGAACAATAAAGCTTTAGTCTGCACACACACAAAACTAAATTAAAACGTTTTCTGATGAACTGAATTACTATTTCATTACTGTTCTACTGTACCTCCTCCTCTCATCCCCTTCTCTCTCTGACCCACCCCCCTCCCCCATCCTCTCTGTCTCCCTGCCCTCTCCCCCTCTCAGGATACCCCATGCCTCCCAATGTGACCCTGGTAAGGCTGGTTTACAGCAGTCGGCAGCGCAGAGAGGTGGAGCTGGAGTGGCAGATGGAGGGAGAGGGAGAAGGAGGAGAGGGAGGAGGGCTGACTGGGTTTATACTTGACCACAGACTAGAGGAGGCACCAGGGAGGAGGAGAGGAGAGGAGGAAAAAGAGAAGGAGAGAGAGGAGGCTGGTACAGATCCTGCTGACCAAGAGGTGAGCCAGAAAGAGAGTTGGGGGGGGGGAGAAAACACACAGAATAGTACAATTCTGTTATTCTGCATGGATTAAGAAATGTTATGTTGTTCCAGTAGATACCCTAATAGTTGTGTTCTATCCAGTAGATACCCTGATAGTTGGGTTCTATCTAGTAGATACCATGATAGTTGTGTTCTATCTAGTAGATACCATGATAGTTGTGTTCTATCCAGTAGATACCATGATAGTTGTGTTCTATCCAGTAGATACCCTGATAGATGTGTTCTACAGTGTACCATGTGTTACATTACATCTTTAGTCCATTTAGCAGACGCTCTTATCCAGAGCGACTTACAGAAGTTGGTGCATTCACCTAGTAGATATCCAGTGGAACAACCACTGTTACAATAGTGCATCCCTGAAAGTCAGGTTCTATCCAGTAGATACCCTGATAGTTGTGTTCTATCTAGTAGATACCATGATAGTTGTGTTCTATCCAGTAGATACCCTGATAGTTGTGTTCTATCCAGTAGATACCCTGATAGTTGTGTTCTATCCAGTAGATACCATGATAGTTGTGTTCTATCTAGTAGATACCATGATAGATGTGTTCTATCTAGTAGATACCATGATAGTTGTGTTCTATCTAGTAGATACCATGATAGTTGTGTTCTATCCAGTAGATACCATGATAGATGTGTTCTATGCAGTAGATACCATGATAGTTGGGTTCTATCCAGTAGATAGCATGATAGTTGTGCTCTAACACTAAAACACATTTTTATTTATTATTTCTCATTTCGACTGCAAACCCACCACTGGTGTGTGTGGCCAAAGAGCTCTATTGTCATGTCATCTGACCAAAGCGCCACCTCCAGTCCTAGTGCAAATGCTGTTTAGCAAACACCAGGGGTTTACATTTGTTGGATATTTGTGAGTTTGGCATCAAAATGTGAAAGCATGAGCAGAAAAAAAACATCCCTACTGTAACATATTATGGGGGATCTTTGAAGTTATGGGGCTATTTTGCTTTCAGCTTATTTCTCTCAAATTCTGTGCACAAATGTGTTTACATCCCTTTTATTGAGCATTTCTCATTTGCCAAGATAATCCATCTACCTGACAGGTGTGGCATATCAAAAAGCTGATTAAACAGCATGATCATTACACAGGTGCAACTTGTGCTGGGGACAATAAAAAGCCACTCTAAAATGTCCAGTTTTGTCACACAACACAATGCCACAGATGTCTCAAGTTTTGAGGGAGTGTGCAATTGGCATGCTGACTGCAGGAATGTCCACCAGCGCTATTGCCAGACAATTGCATGTTATTTTCTCTACCCTAAGCTGCCTCCAACATTGTTTTAGAGAATTTGGCAGTACGTCCAACCAGCCTCATTACCAAAAACCACATGTATGGCGTCGTGTAGGCGAGCGGTTTGCTGATGTCAACGTTGTGAACAGAGTGCCTGTTGGTGGGGTTATGGTATGGGCAGGCAAAAGCTACGAACAATGAACACAATTGCATTTTATCGATGGCTATTTGAATGCACAGAGATACCGTGAGGAGATACTGAGACCCATTGACGTGCCATTCAACCACCGCCATCAACTCATGCTTCAGCATGATAATACCACAAGGATCTGTACACAATTCCTGGAAGCTGACAATGTCCCAGTTCTTCCATGGCCTGCATACTCACAAGACATGTCACCCATTGAGCATGTTTGGGATGCTCTAGATAGACGTGTACTGCAGAGTTTTCCAGTTCCCGCCAATATCCAGCAACTTCGCACTCATTGAAGAGGAGTGGGACAACATTCCACAGGCCACAATCAATCAAATGTATTTATAAAGCCCTTTTTACATCAGCCGACATCACAAAGTGCTATACAGAAACCCAGCCTAAAACCCCAAACAGCAAGCAATGCAGATGTAGAAGCACGGTGGCTAGGAAAAACTCCCTAGAAAGGCAGGAACATAGGAAGAAACCTAGAGAAGAACCAGGCTCTGAGGGGTGGCCAGTATTCTTCTGGCTGTGCCGGGTGGAGATTATAACAGTACATGGCCAAGATGGTCAAACGTTCATAGATGACCAGCAGGGTCAAATCATAGTAATCACAGTGGTTGTAGAGGGTGCAACAGGTCAGTCCCTCAGGAGTAAATGTCAGTTGGCTTTTCATAGCCGATCATTCAGAGTTGGAGACAGCAGGTGCGGTAGAGAGAGAGTCGAAAACAGCAGGTCCGGGACAGGTAGCACGTCCAGTGAACAGGTCAGGATTCCATTGCTGCATGCAGAACAGTAGTTGAGTGAGTGAGTGAGTGAGTGAGTGAGTGAGTGAGTGAGTGAGTGAGTGAGTGAGTGAGTGAGTGAGTGAGTGAGTGAGTGAGTGAGTGAGTGAGTGAGTGAGTGAGTGAGTGAGTGAGTGAGTGAGTGAGTGAGTGAGTGAGTGAGTGACCCTAGCCCCCGACACAAACTATTGCAGCATAAATACTGGAGGCTGAGACAGGAGGGGTCGGGAGACACCTTGGCCCCCGGACAGGGCCAACCAGGCAGGATATAACCCCACCCACTTTGCCAAAGCACAGCCCCCACACCACTAGAGGGATATCTTCAAACCACCAACTTACTACCCTGAGAAAAGGCCGAGTATAGCCCACGAAGATCTCCTCCACGGCACCAACCCGAGGGGGGCGCCAACCCAGACAGGAAGATCACGTCAGTGACTCAACCCACTCAAGGGACGCACCCTTCCTAGGGACGGCATGGAAGAGCAACAGTAAGCCAGTAACTCAGCCCCCGTAATAGGGGTAGAGGCAGAGAATCCCAGTGGAGAGAGGGGGAACCAGCCAGACAGAGACAGCAAGGGCGGTTCGTCGCTTCAGTGCCTTTCCTTTCATCTTCACACCCCTGGGCCAGACTATACTCAATCATAGGACCTACTGAAGTGATGAGTCTTCAACAAAGACTTAAAGGTCGAGACCGAGTCTTTGTCTCTCACATGGATAGGCAGACCATTCCATAAAAATGAAGCTCTACAGGAGAAAGCCCTGCCTCCAGCTGTTTGCTTAGAAATTCTAGGGACAATAAGGAGGCCTGTGTCTTGTGACCGTAATGTACGTGTAGGTATGTACAGCAGGACCAAATCAGAAAGATAGGTAGGAGCAAGCACATGTAATGCTTTGTAGGTTAGCAGTAAAACCTTGAAATCAGACCTTGCCTGAACAGGAAGCCAGTGTAGAGAGGCTAGCACTGGGGTTCTAGTCAAGATTCTAGCAGCCATGTTTAGCACTAACTGAAGTTAAAGCATTGCAGTATTCCAATCTAGTAGTGACAAAAGCATGGAAACATTTTCAGCATCATTTTTGGACATAAAGTTTCTCATTTTTGCAATGTACGTAGATGGAAAAAAGCTGTCGTTGAAACAGTCTTGATATGTTTGTCAAAAAAGAGATCAGGGTCCAGAGTAACACCAAGGTCCTTCAGAGTTTTATTTGAGACGACTGTACAACCATCAAGATTAATTGTCAGATCCAACAGAAGATCTCTGTTTCTTGGGACGTAGAACTAACATCTCTGTTTTGTCCGAGTTTAAAAGTAACAAATTTGCCGCCATCCACTTCCTGATGTCTGAAACACAGGCTTCCAGGGAGGGCAATTTTGGGGCTTCACCATGTTTCATTGAAATGTACAGCTGTGTATCGTCAGCATAGCAGTGAAAGTTAACATTATGTTTCCGAATGACATCACCAAGAGGTAAAATATATAGTGAAAACAATAGTGGTCCTTAAACAGAACCTTGATGAACACCGAAATGTTCAGTTGAATTGTCAGAGGACAAACCATCCACAGAGACAAACTGATATCTTTCCGACAGATAAGATCTAAACCAGGCCAGAACTTGTCCATGTAGACCAATTTGGGTTTCCAATCTCTACAAAAGAATGTGGTGGTTGATGGTATCAAAAGTAGCACTAAGGTCTAGGAGCACAAGAACAGACGCAGAGCCTCGGTCTGACGCCATTAAAAGGTAATTTACCACCTTCACGAGTGCAGTCTCAGTGCTATGATGGGGTCTAAAACCCCATATTAAAAAACTATATTTTCTGGGTCAAGGTTTGGCTTTTTCAAAAGAGGCTTTATTACTGCCACTTTTAGTGAGTTTAGTACACATCCCGTGGATAGAGAGCCATTTATTATGTTCAACATAGGAGGGCCAAGCACAGGAAGCAGCTCTTTCAATAGTTTACTTGGAATAGGGTCCAGTATGCAGCTGGAAGGCTTAGAGGCCATGACTATTTTCATCAATGTGTCAAGCGATACAGTATTATATTATATATAGTATTAAAAAAACTTGAGTGTCTACCTTGATCCTAGGTCCTGGCAGTGTTGTGCAGACTCAGGACAACTGAGCTTTGGAGAAATACGAAGATTTAGAGAGGAGTCTATAATTTGCTTTCTAATGATCATGATCTTTTCGTCAAAGAAGTTCATGAATTGATCACTGCTGAAGTGAAAGCCATCCTCCCTTGGGGAATGCTGCTTTTTAGTTAGCTTTGCAACAGTATCAAAAATACATTTTGGATTGTTCTTATTCTCTTCAATTAAGTTGGAAAAATAGGATGATCGAGCAGCAGTGAGGGCTCTTCGATACTGCACGGCACTGTCTTTCCAAGCCAGTTGAAAGACTTCCAGTATGGTGTAGCGCCATTTCCGTTAACATTTTCTGGAAGCTTGCTTCAGGGCTCGGGTATTTTCTGTATACCAGGGAGCTAGTTTCTTATGACGAATGTTTTTTGTTTTTAGCTGTGCGACTGCATCTAGGGTATTACGCAAGGTTAAATTTAGTTCCTCAGTTAGGTGGTGTCGTGTCTTTGGGGGTACCATTAAACTGAAGATATGTTTATCAATTAACTCCCTGTAATTATTATCACGCGATTAAACTGATTAATCGTTTAATTGTAATAAACTAGGAGATCGGGGCACCAAGGAGAATATTCAGATTACAAAGCTATAATTTTCCTAATATAACTTTCCTGTACTATAATATTATATTCTATTATAGTATAGGCCGATTATCTTCTGGTTTAAATGGTGTATTTTACCTCGAGTCCAGTCTCATTCCAAACGTCGTAAATTGTTGTATCTGCACGAACCCAGTCTTTACTAAAATCATCCATACATCAATTGTCTTAAAATCATTTATTTACTACACTAAGTAATTAACAGAAAACATACAAACAGTAATTATCGTCACAAAGGATTGGTAGAGGAATGTGCCCTGGTGGGCTAAACAGGCAGGTCGGCCTGTTGAACAATGGATCATAAAAGTTCAGCTGTGGCACACAGAGTTCATTAATATTAACAATTGACAATTGAAGGCTCGCTCATTCGGGAACAATTGCAATCAATATATATTTACGCTCATGTGTCGTCGAGATCCTTGTTCGATCGTCGTTCTGATGGAGAGTCTCTCTCTCGGTTAGAATGGATCTTTCAAAGCGACATTCATTAATGTCGTCATAGAATGGTTGTTTCGTTGGTCTTCGCGTTCAATGATATAATTTACTTAGCTGCAGACTAATAATTAATATCAAAGACTTGTTCTTATTCTGTCGGTATCAATAGTCTAAAAGTTAACCACGTGGTATGGTTCACTTTCAGTAGAGGAATTGGATGGTAAAACCTATTGGCCATGGAGTGGGGGCCTGGTCTGAAGAAATGTAAATCAGGGGGTGTTTTATAGTGCCCATCGAACAGGCTTGTCAAATGACGCCTGGTCCTGTATGTGTCCCTGGGGCGTGCCTATGACTGAGCTAGACTTGGTTACAGAAATACAATTCTATCACATTAACATCAGTACAATAGCATCTCATGTGTATTATAAAAGCTTCATCCTTATTAATACATTCTATACACCCATTATGATGCAAGTCTCAAGCTGAGTCTATTATATAAACAGTTTTATGGTAATATGGCTATATTGTCTCTTCTGAGTATCACAAAATTGTACCAGGCGGATCAGTTCATAGCTGGATTCTTCACCAATCTTCCATACCTTCTCCAGAACACAAAATGTCGCTTGGCTCTCCAATTCTATGAGTTGGAAGAATTTCCTTTGTCTCTCTATGGGCCATGTGGCCAGAGACTCTCCTGGAATTTTAGAGTTTTTACAACCCTTTACACACAGGGCCTGGGTTGTGGGGGAGGTAGGTTGGGTGGTGGTGCAAAAGGGAGGGGGTCAACTGTCCTCCCTGTACCAAAAGAGGCCAACGTCATGACAGTGGTTAACCGATTTTTGTACTCTGACGTTCTTGGGTAGGTGGAGGGAGTCTGGAAGGGCATCTAGGAATCTTTGGGTTGTCTGAGAATTTATAGTACGGATTTTGATGATCCTTGGTTGGGGTCTGAGCAGATTATTTGTCGCGATTGCAAACATAATAAAATGGTGGTCCGATAGACCAGGATTATGAGGAAAAACATTAAGATCCACAATATTTATTCCACGGGACAAAACTAGGTCCAGAGTATGACTGTGGCAGTGAGTAGGTCCGGAGACATGTTGGACAAAACCCACTGAGTTGATGATGGCTCCGAAAGACTTTTGGAGTGGGTCTGTGGGCTTTTCCATGTGAATATTAAAGTCACCAAAAATGTTAATATTATCTGTCATGATTACTAGGTCCAATAGGAATTCAGGGAACTCAGTGGGGAACGCTGTATATGGCCCAGGAGGCCTGTAAACAGTAGCTATAAAATGTGATTGAGTAGCTGCATAGATTTCATTACTAGAAGCTCAAAAGATGAAAACGCTGTCGTTTATGTTTTTGTAAATTGAAGTTTGCTATCGTAAATGTTAGCAACACCTCCGCCTTTGCGGGATGGGCGGGGGATATGGTCACTAGTGTAACCAGGAGGTGAGGCCTCATTTAACCCAGTAAATTCATCAGGCTTAAGCCATGTTTCAGTCAGGCCAATCACATCAAGATTATGATCAGTGACTAGTTCATTGACTATAACTGCCTTGGAAGTGAGGGATCTAACATTGAGTAGCCCTATTTTGAGATGTGAGATATCACAATCTCTTTCAATAATGACAGGAATGGAGGTCTTTATTCCAGTGAGATTGCTAAGGCGAACACCGCCATGTTTAGTTTTGACAAACCTAGATTGAGGCACAGACACCGTCTCAATGGGGACAGATGAGCTGACTACACTGACTGTGCTAGTGGCAGACTCCACTAAGCTGGCAGGCTGGCTAACAGCCTGCTGCCTGGCCTGCACCCTATCTCATTGTGGAGCTAGAGGAGTTAGAGCCCTGTCTATGTTCGTAGATAAGATGAGAGCACCACTCCAGCTAGGATGGAGTCCGTCACTCCTCAACAGGCCAGGCTTGGTCCTGTTTGTGGGTGAGTCCCAGAAAGTGGGCCAATTATCTACAAATTCAATCTTTTGGAAGGGCAGAAAATAGTTTTCAACCAGCGATTGAGTTGTGAGACTCTGCTGTAGAGCTCATCACTCCCCCTAACTGGGAGGGGGCCAGAGACAACTACTCGATGCCAACACATCTTTCTAGCTGATTTACACGCTGAAGCTATGTTGCACTTGGTGACCTCTGACTGTTTCATCCTAACATCGTTGGTGCCGACGTGGATAACAATATCTCTATACTCTCTACACTCGCCAGTTTTAGCCTCAACCAGCACCCTCTTCAGATTAGCCTTAACGTCGGTAGCCCTGCCCCCTGGTAAACAGTGTATGATGGCTTGATGATTCTTTTTAAGTCTAATACTGTGGGTAATGGAGTCACCAATGACAAGGGTTTTCAATTTGTCAGAGCTAATGGTGGAGGAGAGACCAGAGAAGACTCGGCTTCTGACTCCGTAAGGGGAGGAGGAGAGACCAGAGAAGGCTCGGCTTCTGACTCCGTAATGGGAGGAGTAGAGACCAGAGGAGGCTCGGCTTCTGACTCCGTAAGGGGAGGAGGAGAGACCAGAGAAGGCTCGGCTTCTGACTCCGTAATGGGAGGAGTAGAGACCAGAGAAGGCTCGGCTTCTGACTCCGTAATGGGAGGAGTAGAGACCAGAGAAGGCTCGGCTTCTGACTCCGTAATGGGAGGAGTAGAGACCAGACGAGGCTCAGCCTCTGACTCCGACTCGTTGCTTAATGGGGAGAACCGGTTAAAAGTTTTTGTCGGCTGATTAAGCGACACCGGTTGAGCATGCCGACAGCATTTCCTTTTTTTATAATTTTTTTATATTATTTTTTTTTCAAACCTTTATTTAACTAGGCAAGTCCGTTAAGAACAAATTCTTATTTTTCAATGACGGCCTACCCCGGCCAAACCCGGATGACGATGAGCCAATTGTGTGATGCCCTATGGGACTCTCAATCACGGCCGGATGTGATGCAGCCTGGAAACCAGGGACTGCAGTGACGCCTCTTGCACTGAGATGCAGTGCCTTAGACCGCTGTTCCACTCGGGAGCCCTTCCAGAAGCCATGAGAAAATTGTCCGGCTGCGGGGACCGTGCGAGGGGATTTATACTACTATCTGTACTTACTGGTGGCACAGATGCCGTTTCATCCTTTCCTACACTTAAATTACCCTTGCCTAACGATTGCGTCTGAAGCTTGGCTTGCAGCACGGCTATCCTCACCGTAAGGTGATCGTTCTCCTGTATATTATGAGTACAGCGACTGCAATTAGAAGGCATAATGTTAACCTGTTGGGGGTAGGGGGCAGTATTGACACGGCCGGATAAAAAACGTACCCGATTTAATCTGGTTAATACTCCTGCCCAGTAACTAGAATATGCATATAATTATTGGCTTTGGATAGACAACACCCTAAAGTTTCTAAAACTGTTTGAATGGTGTCTGTGAGTATAACAGAACTCATATGGCAGGCAAAAACCTGAGAAGATTCCTTACAGGAATCAGTCGAGATAGGGAAAAAATAATGTTGGCTACTAGATATGAATATAGTTGTGTTGTTGAATCTACTAGATATGAATATAGTTGTGTTGTTGAATCTACTAGATATGAATATAGTTGTGTTGTTGAATCTAGAAGTTTTCATAAGTATTAGCTATAACAACTAGTGAGTGGAGTCACCCTGGCTAGCATGTTAGCTCGATTTGGGCCTACCCCCACACCTAAGCTAGTTAGCGTTGCTAGCTAACAACTCAGAATAATGACCAAACTCACCCCTGGATGTGTCAATTGTCAACAACTGACCCAGAAAATCGCTGAATTGGAGCGTAGAGTGTCTATTCTTCATCAGATTAAAGAAGATAAATAGTTGATTGACTCTTTGCTTGAGTCCGCCAAAAATGTGTTGAACAAAGTCACTTGCCCATGGCTTGTCACCGCGGCCTCGGAGGAGCCTGCGGCTGTGAGATGTGCTTTGGTCCCGCAGGAAGTGCCTTGGCCATTACCGAGCACCCGGTCTGCTCCACTCCCTCTGCTCCACCTCAGGAGCCATGGGTTACTGTACAGAAACCAAAAGACCTTGGAAGGAAAACGCCAAAGCAAAGTGATGCCTTGGAACTGGGAAACAGATTCCGTGTCTTGGAAGAGTTGAAGATTTCAAAGGAACAAACAACTTTGCCCGGAAGCAAGTGAACCCCTGCCATCTAAACAATCTACAACGAAACAGCTCTATAACGAGCCCCAAACTCTATAACCTATAGAGCTAACCTATCTATAACCCCAAACAACTTTCTAGGAGGAAGATAACTCAAGAGAGACGCAACTTTAAAAAATGTTTACCAAGCAGTAGTCCCACTGTCCTTATTGTGGGCTCATCTATGATCCAAAAATGTTTCTATTAGGAAAGCAGAGACCATCTGTTACCCGGGTGCCCGGATCCAGGACACTGACTGTATGATCCCGCTACTCATTAGTGAACACCTGACTGCTTCAGCTATCACTGATAGTCAAATGGGTCAAATGATATTAAACTACAGGAATCTGAGCAACTTAAAAAGGACTTTAAATCACTGATTCATACTGTACTTAAATCAGGTAAACAATGCATTATTTCAGGTCCATTCCCGTCTCCACGCTCTACGGATAATAATTTCAGTCGTATACGCCGGCTACACATCTGGCTTAAAGGTTATTGTTGTTCAATAAGCATACAATATGTGGACAATTTTACAGCTTTTCTACATCGACCGAAATGCATTTCTCCGGGATGGATTACATCTGAATCGGTGTTGCGTATTCGTACTGAAGGTAGCTAAAGAGTCAAGCGCAGGACAGCAGAGATGTCAATGTAGCGTCCAAAAACGGCACAGGTACAAGGTCCATAAACGCCCGAGACAATGGAACATACAGTTACTCACGGAAGGAGGAAAACAACGCTCCTACTATACTTAACACACGGTACACACGTGAATAAACTGAGGAACAAACCTCCACAAGCAACATGAAAATAACCCCGCACAAACCTAAGCGGGGAAACGGGTAAATATACACACAGAAATTAAAGCAATTGAAAACCAGGTGTGAATGAACCAAAGACAAAACCAACAGAAAAGGAAAAATGGATCGGTGATGGCTAGTAGGCCGGCAACGCCGATCGCCGAGCAACGCCCAAACAAGGAGAGGAACCACCTTCGGTGGAAGTCGTGACAATAGGTATGGTACAAGTATTCTCTCCTCAAACCTGGCTCTCACTATAGCCTCATACAGGGCATGTGAGAATTGACAATATATAGCCATGGGGGTTGATACTCGGAATTGGTCGATTTCCCATCAGACTATACTCACTGCTCCCCCCATAGCTTTAAATAGCTCTACAGGTGCTGCTAACATGGATTAAACTTTTGATGGACTTAATGTTATTGTTACACTACTGTCAAGGTACCGTGTTGCCACTTCCTCGTACAGGCAGAGGGGTATTGTTAGAAATAATCTCGTCTCCATCCAACTCAGGCCTGTCAGTAGCTGCACGAGGAAGCGTCGCTCATCTAATATTACCTTGAATGCTCCATCTGATTTGAGCTCTCGAAATAGCGGCCTTGGAATTGTTCATTTGAATGCTAGAAGGTTGATCCAAAAGCTAGATCTGACTGAAATACTGGTCTCTGTAACGGCTGTCGTAGAGAGGGGACCAAATCGCAGCGTGTTGATGATGCTCATGATGAATATTTATTTTAACTCAGAATACAAAAAATAAAAAATAACAAAGAGAAAACGAAAACGCACAGTTCTTTCAGGTACAGAAAACTAAACAGAAGACAACTACCCACAAACACAGGTGGAAAAAAACCCTACTTAAGTATGATCTCCAATTAGAGACAACGAGGACCAGCTGCCTCTAATTGGAGATCATCCCCCCCAAAAAACAACATAGAAATACAAAACTAGAACCTAAACATAGAAAAACTCAAAACACCCCCTGGCACGCCCTGACCTACTCTACCATAGAAAATAACATCTTACTATGGTCAGGACGTGACAGTCTCACAATCACATGCTGACATAATATTATATCTGAATCCTGGCTCTGTGTCTCTGTTCCAGACTCAGATGTTCTGTTAGCTGGGTATAATGTCTACAGAGCAGACAGAGTGGGTAGAGGTGGATATCTGAATCCTGGCTCTGTGTCTCTGTTCCAGACTCAGATGTTCTGTTAGCTGGGTATAATGTCTACAGAGCAGACAGAGTGGGTAGAGGTGGAGGTATTGCCATATATGTTAAATGCAACCTAGATGTCACTGTGTCCATTTCAACTTCTGTTCGGAAACAGTATGAATGTTTAGTTCTAAATGTGGTCCTTGGTCATAATGCACTATTAACACTAGCGGGAGTTTATCGCCCACCCTCAGCTCTGGTATCTGCTCTATCGCCCACCCTCAGCTCTGGTATCTGCTCTATCGCCCACCCTCAGCTCTGGTATCTGCTCTATCGCCCACCCTCAGCTCTAGTATCTGCTCTATCGCCCACCCTCAGCGCCGGTATCTGCTCTATCGCCCACCCTCAGCTCCGGTATCTGCTCTATCGCCCACCCTCAGCTCTGGTATCTGCTCTATCGCCCACCCTCAGCTCTGGTATCTGCTCTATCGCCCACCCTCAGCTCTGGTATCTGCTCTGCTCTATCACCCACCCTCAGCTCCGGTATCTCCTCTATCGCCCACCCTCAGCTCTGGTATCTGCTCTATCGCCCACCCTCAGCTCTGGAATCTGCTCTATCGCCCACCCTCAGCTCTGGAATCTGCTCTATCGCCCACCCTCAGCTCCGGTATCTGCTCTATCTGCTCTATCACCCACCCTCAGCTCTGGAATCTGCTCTATCTGCTCTATCGCCCACCCTCAGCTCTGGTATCTGCTCTATCGCCCACCCTCAGCTCTGGTATCTGCTCTATCGCCCACCCTCAGCTCTGGTATCTGCTCTATCGCCCACCCTCAGCTCTGGTATCTGCTCAATCGCCCACCCTCAGCTCCGGTATCTGCTCTATCGCCCACCCTCAGCTCTGGTATCTGCTCTATCGCCCACCCTCAGCTCTGGTATCTGCTCTGCTCTATCACCCACCCTCAGCTCCGGTATCTGCTCTATCGCCCACCCTCAGCTCTGGTATCTGCTCTATCGCCCACCCTCAGCTCTGGTATCTGCTCTATCGCCCACCCTCAGCTCTGGTATCTGCTCTATCTGCTCTATCACCCACCCTCAGCTCTGGTATCTGCTCTATCTGCTCTATCGCCCACCCTCAGCTCTGGTATCTGCTCTATCACCCACCCTCAGCTCTGGTATCTGCTCTATCGCCCACCCTCAGCTCTGGTATCTGCTCTATCGCCCACCCTCAGCTCTGGTATCTGTTCTATCGCCCACCCCCAGCTCTGGTATCTGCTCTATCGCCCACCCTCAGCTCTGGTATCTGCTCTATCGCCCACCCTCAGCTCTGGTATCTGCTCTATCGCCCACCCTCAGCTCCGGTATCTGCTCTATCGCCCACCCTCAGCTCCGGCATCTGCTCTATCGCCCACCCTCAGCTCTGGTATCTGCTCTATCGCCCACCCTCAGCTCCGGTATCTGCTCTATCGCCCACCCTCAGCTCCGGTATCTGCTCTATCGCCCACCCTCAGCTCTGGTATCTGCTCTATCGCCCACCCTCAGCTCTGGTATCTGCTCTATCGCCCACCCTCAGCTCTGGTATCTGCTCTGCTCTATCACCCACCCTCAGCTCCGGTATCTGCTCTATCGCCCACCCTCAGCTCTGGTATCTGCTCTATCGCCCACCCTCAGCTCTGGTATCTGCTCTATCTGCTCTATCACCCACCCTCAGCTCTGGTATCTGCTCTATCTGTTCTATCGCCCACCCTCAGCTCTGGTATCTGCTCTATCGCCCACCCTCAGCTCTGGTATCTGCTCTATCGCCCACCCTCAGCTCTGGTATCTGCTCTATCGCCCACCCTCAGCTCTGGTATCTGCTCTATCTGCTCTATCACCCACCCTCAGCTCTGGTATCTGCTCTATCTGCTCTATCGCCCACCCTCAGCTCTGGTATCTGCTCTATCGCCCACCCTCAGCTCTGGTATCTGCTCTATCGCCCAACCTCAGCTCTGGAATCTGCTCTATCGCCCACCCTCAGCTCCGGTATCTGCTCTATCTGCTCTATCACCCACCCTCAGCTCTGGAATCTGCTCTATCTGCTCTATCGCCCACCCTCAGCTCTGGTATCTGCTCTATCGCCCACCCTCAGCTCTGGTATCTGCTCTATCGCCCACCCTCAGCTCTGGTATCTGCTCTATCGCCCACCCTCAGCTCTGGTATCTGCTCAATCGCCCACCCTCAGCTCCGGTATCTGCTCTATCGCCCACCCTCAGCTCTGGTATCTGCTCTATCGCCCACCCTCAGCTCTGGTATCTGCTCTGCTCTATCACCCACCCTCAGCTCCGGTATCTGCTCTATCGCCCACCCTCAGCTCTGGTATCTGCTCTATCGCCCACCCTCAGCTCTGGTATCTGCTCTATCGCCCACCCTCAGCTCTGGTATCTGCTCTATCTGCTCTATCACCCACCCTCAGCTCTGGTATCTGCTCTATCTGCTCTATCGCCCACCCTCAGCTCTGGTATCTGCTCTATCACCCACCCTCAGCTCTGGTATCTGCTCTATCGCCCACCCTCAGCTCTGGTATCTGCTCTATCGCCCACCCTCAGCTCTGGTATCTGCTCTATCGCCCACCCCCAGCTCTGGTATCTGCTCTATCGCCCACCCTCAGCTCTGGTATCTGCTCTATCGCCCACCCTCAGCTCTGGTATCTGCTCTATCGCCCACCCTCAGCTCCGGTATCTGCTCTATCGCCCACCCTCAGCTCCGGCATCTGCTCTATCGCCCACCCTCAGCTCTGGTATCTGCTCTATCGCCCACCCTCAGCTCCGGTATCTGCTCTATCGCCCACCCTCAGCTCCGGTATCTGCTCTATCGCCCACCCTCAGCTCTGGTATCTGCTCTATCGCCCACCCTCAGCTCTGGTATCTGCTCTATCGCCCACCCTCAGCTCTGGTATCTGCTCTGCTCTATCACCCACCCTCAGCTCCGGTATCTGCTCTATCGCCCACCCTCAGCTCTGGTATCTGCTCTATCGCCCACCCTCAGCTCTGGTATCTGCTCTATCTGCTCTATCACCCACCCTCAGCTCTGGTATCTGCTCTATCTGTTCTATCGCCCACCCTCAGCTCTGGTATCTGCTCTATCGCCCACCCTCAGCTCTGGTATCTGCTCTATCGCCCACCCTCAGCTCTGGTATCTGCTCTATCGCCCACCCTCAGCTCTGGTATCTGCTCTATCTGCTCTATCACCCACCCTCAGCTCTGGTATCTGCTCTATCTGCTCTATCGCCCACCCTCAGCTCTGGTATCTGCTCTATCGCCCACCCTCAGCTCTGGTATCTGCTCTATCGCCCACCCTCAGCTCTGGTATCTGCTCTATCGCCCACCCTCAGCTCTGGTATCTGCTCTATCGCCCACCCTCAGCTCCGGTATCTGCTCTATCGCCCACCCTCAGCTCCGGTATCTGCTCTATCGCCCACCTTCAGCTCCGGTATCTGCTCTATCGCCAACCCTCAGCTCTGGTATCTGCTCTATCGCCCACCCTCAGCTCCGGTATCTGCTCTATCGCCCACCCTCAGCTCCGGTATCTGCTCTATCGCCCACCCTCAGCTCCGGTATCTGCTCTGCTCTATAGCCCACCCTCAGCTCTGGTATCTGCTCTATCGCCCACCCTCAGCTCTGGTATCTGCTCTATTGCCCACCCTCAGCTCTGGTATCTGCTCTATCACCCACCCTCAGCTCTGGTATCTGCTCTATCTGCTCTATCGCCCACCCTCAGCTCTGGTATCTGCTCTATCGCCCACCCTCAGCTCTGGTATCTGCTCTATCGCCCACCCTCAGCTCTGGTATCTGCTCTATCGCCCACCCTCAGCTCTGGTATCTGCTCTATCGCCCACCCTCAGCTCCGGTATCTGCTCTATCGCCCACCCTCAGCTCCGGTATCTGCTCTATCGCCCACCTTCAGCTCCGGTATCTGCTCTATCGCCAACCCTCAGCTCTGGTATCTGCTCTATCGCCCACCCTCAGCTCCGGTATCTGCTCTATCGCCCACCCTCAGCTCCGGTATCTGCTCTATCGCCCACCCTCAGCTCCGGTATCTGCTCTGCTCTATAGCCCACCCTCAGCTCTGGTATCTGCACTATCGCCCACCCTCAGCTCTGGTATCTGCTCTATCGCCCACCCTCAGCTCTGGTATCTGCTCTATCGCCCACCCTCAGCTCTGGTATCTGCTCTATCGCCCACCCTCAGCTCCGGTATCTGCTCTATCGCCCACCCTCAGCTCCGGTATCTGCTCTATCGCCCACCCTCAGCTCCGGTATCTGCTCTATCGCCCACCCTCAGCTCCGGTATCTGCTCTATCGCCCACCCTCAGCTCTGGTATCTGCTCTATCGCCCACCCTCAGCTCCGGTATCTGCTCTATCGCCCACCCTCAGCTCCGGTATCTGCTCTATCGCCCACCCTCAGCTCCGGTATCTGCTCTGCTCTATAGCCCACCCTCAGCTCTGGTATCTGCTCTATCGCCCACCCTCAGCTCCGGTATCTGCTCTATCGCCCACCCTCAGCTCCGGTATCTGCTCTATCGCCCACCCTCAGCTCCGGTATCTGCTCTATCGCCCACCCTCAGCTCCGGTATCTGCTCTATCGCCCACCCTCAGCTCCGGTATCTGCTCTATCGCCCACCCTCAGCTCCGGTATCTGCTCTATCTCCCACCCTCAGCTCTGGTATCTGCTCTATCGCCCACCCTCAGCTCCGGTATCTGCTCTATCGCCCACACTCAGCTCTGGTATCTGCTCTATCGCCCACCCTCAGCTCTGGTATCTGCTCTATCGCCCACCCTCAGGTCCAGTATCTGCTCTATCGCCCACCCTCAGCTCCGGTATATGCTCTATCGCCCACCCTCAGCTCCGGTATATGCTCTATCGCCCACCCTCAGCTCCAGTATCTGCTCTATCGCCCACCCTCAGCTCCGGTATCTGCTCTATCTCCCACCCTCAGCTCTGGTATCTGCTCTATAGCCCACCCTCAGCTAATGTATCTGCTCTATAGCCCACCCTCAGCTCTGGTATCTGCTCTATGCAAATTGTTTGAGTTAATGTCTAATTATGCAAACTCTGAATTATTGATTATCGGAGATCTCAATCTGGACTGGCTGATGCCAGCATCGTTTAAATTAAAAGACATTTGTAACGAACTAAATCTTATTCAACTAATAACTATACCTACCCATCCTAATCCAAAAGACCCCCAAAAAATCTGCGTTAATAGACGTTATCTTAACAAATACACCTCACAAATATATAACTAGTGGGTTATTTGCTAGTGACACCAGTGACCCCTGCCCTATTGCATGTATCAGAGAAACTAGGCTAAAAACCCTGACCCCCGTATAATTCTAAAGAGAAACTATAACCACTTCTCAGAGCCTTTATCCACAACCTTTATTACTCAGAGCTTTTACCCGTAAACTGCATAATGGACCCAGTTTTAGCGTTCTCTTTCTTTTCATCAATTTTTACCTTCATGGCTGATAAACACGCCCCGTTAAAGCGACTTAGGGTAAAAAATCTAACTAATCCTTGGTTCTCCTGTGATTTGAAAATCCTTTTTCTGCAAAAGAATTAAGCATGGGCCTTGGCGAGGAAAACTGGTGAAACAGCTGATTGGCTGCTTTTTAGGCAATTGAGAAATAAATAGGAGGAATAAATAAGGCAAAATCTAGGTATTTTTTTGATGCTATGACAGAGTCTGCTGGTGATCCCGCTAAATTCTGGAAAACTGTTATTAAACGAGGAAACTGCTTGACTGTCACGTCCTGACCATAGAAAGCTGTTATTTTCTATGGTAGAGTAGGTCAGGGCGTGACAGGGTGTTTTCTAGTTTAGTTTTTCTATGTTGTTATTTTCTAGTTTTGTATTTCTATGTTGGGTTTTGTTTGGGATGATCTCCAATTAGAGGCAGCTGGTCATCGTTGTCTCTAATTGGAGATCATACTTAAGTAGGTGTTTTTCCCACCTGGGTTTGTGGGAGATTGATTTTGAGTACGTGTATGTTAACTCTTCGTCACGGTTTGTTGTTTTTGTTCATTCTGTTTATTTTGTATGTGTTGCATAGTTTCACCGTTCAATAAAATATGTGGAACGATAATCACGCTGCACTTTGGTCCGCTTCATCCTACGACAACCGTGACAGAATTTCCCACCACCAAAGGACCAAGCAGCGTGGAATGGACCAGTGGACTTGGGAGGAGATACTGGACAGGAAAGGACCCTGGAGGCAGGCTGGGGAGTATCGCCGTCCTAAAGAGGAGATTGAGGCAGCGAAAGCGGAGCGGCGATATTACGAGGCACTATACCAACCACGAGGCAAGTGCGAGAGGCAGCCCCCCCAAAGAAATTGGGGGGGGGGGGCACACGGGGAGATTGGCAGAGTCAGGGTGGAGACTTGAGCCAACTCCCTGTGCTTACCGTGGGGAGCGAGTGACGAAGCAAGCACCGTGTTATGCGGTGATGTTATGCGGAATGTGTAGACTTTCCCAGATACAGTTTGTGTCGTCCTGTCATCAGTCATAATGTCTCAGACGCCAACTGATCTGACATCATATTCATTAAGTACCAACAGACACTTTCAACTGGTTGGATTACAGAAATATTGTACCATTCCCCAACCTTTTGATGTTACCATACTCCCTCTATGTTAACAAAGGGCTTTCCAAGAGTCCATTCTCTAGGGTGGAGAGAAAAGGGGGAAAGGTATTTATGGGAGTCATAAACCTCATACAACAGGGCAACTTCATGACACCACCAATATACAGCAACTTCGCACAGCCATTGAAGAGGAGTGGGACAACATTCCACAGGCCACAATCAACAGCCTGATCAACTCTATGTGAAGGAGATGTCACGCTGCATGAGGCAAATGGTGGAGACACCAGATACTGACTGGTTTTCTGATCCACGCCGTATCTTTTTAAGGGATCTGTGACCAACAGATGCATATTTGTATTCCCAGTCATGTGAAATCCATAGATTAGGGCCAAATGAATTTATTTCAATTTACTGATTTCCTTATGAACTGTAACTCAATAAAATCTTTGAAATTGTTGCATGTTGTATATATATTTTTTTGTGAAGATATTAATATAGTTTTGTTGTTGTAGGAGCAGCGACAGGGAAAGGGGAGTAGTTTCACTCCATGGAAGCAGGTGGCGGTATTGGAAGCCAGGGAGAGGGTCCACACGCTGGGCAACATGACCCCAACAGATACCTACCAGATACGCATCACAGCTGTCAATCACAGAACCCTCGGACACCCCTCCCCCCCAGAAACACCAGGTGAGTGAGACATATTATTACTATTACTATTGTTACTACTATTATATTATATTATATTAAAGACGGGGGAAAAGGATACAGACGGGGAGAGAGACAACGAGGGGGAGAGGGACAACGAGAGGGCGAGACAGAGAGAGAGAGAGAGCCTAGAATGAAAATAACATTACAATAATCTGTAGCTACTATTTAACTTTATAAAGACTGACTGCTAAGTTAAAAGGCTACCAAGCTTGCTAGGACAGAACAGACCCGGCAGCAACATTAATTAGCACTGAGGTGTGAAATGAGAGGTGTGAAGCCCCTGAGCCCAATAATGGCAGCAGAGTTCCTCCCCCACCCAAACTCTGGTGTCCGAACACCCGGTGTGCCCTGGAGTTACTCTCTAGCAGGCCCAACTCTACAAGGCAGCAGTCCCCACCTTTGCCAGGACCTTGAAGGACATCACCCTCCACCGCAGCCCCAGCACCCCCCCGTAGAGCTCCGATACATGATTGTGTCGAGGCACCGATCTGGGGAGGGTACCAAACAATGTCTTAAATGGAGGAAGTTTGGAACCACCAAGACTCTTCCTAGAGCTGGCCGCCCGGCCAAACTGAGCAATCGGGGGAGAAGGGCCTTGGTCAGGGAGGTGACCAAGAACCCGATGGTCATTCTGACAGAGCTCTAGAGTTCCTCTGTGAAGATGGGAGAACCTTTCAGAAGGACAACCATCTCTGCAGCACTCCACCAAACAGGCCTTTAAGGTAGATTGGCCAGATGGAAGCCACTCTTCAGTAAAAGGCACATGACAGCCCGCTTGGAGTTTGCCAAAAGGCACCTAAAGGACTCTCAGACCATGAGAAACAAGATTCTCTGGTCTGATGAAACCAAACTTCACGTCTGGAGGAAACCTGGTACCATCCCTACGGTGAACTATTGTGGTGGCAGCATCATGTTGTGGGGATGTTTTCCAGAGGCAGGGACTGGGAGACTAGTCAGGATCGAGGGAAAGATGAATGGAGCAAAGTACAGAGAGATCCTTGATGATAACCTGCTCCAGAGCACTCAGGACCTCAGACTGGGGCGAAGGTTCACCTTCTAACTGGACAACGACCCTAAGCACACAGCCAAGACAACGCAGGAGTGGCTTCGGGACAAGTCTCTGAATGTCCTTGAGTGGCCCAGCCAGAGCCCTGACTTGAACACGAACGAACGTCTCTGGAGAGACCTGAAAATAGCAACACTTCCCATCCAACCTGACAGAGCTTGAGAGCATCTGCAGAGAAACTGAAATTCCCCAAATACTGGTGTGGGTAGTTTCAGAGAATAATATCGCCGAATATACAGATACGGGAACAACGCATCTTCAACCTCAGGAGGCTGAAGAAATTTGGCTTGGCACCTAATACCCTCAAACCTTTATAGATGCACAATTGAGAGCATCCTGTCGGGCTGTATCACTGCCTGGCACGGTAACTGCACTTCTCGCAACCGCAGGACTCTCCAGAGGGTGGTGCGGTCTGCCCAATGCATCACCGGGGGCAAACTCCCTACCCTCCAGGACACCTACAGCTCCCGATGTCACAGGAAGGCCAAAAAGATAATCAAGGACAACAACCACCCAAGCCACTTTTTGTTCACCCCCCTATCATCCAGAAGGCGAGGTCAGTACAGGTGCATCAAAGCTGGGACCGAGAGACTGAAAAACAGCTTCTATCTCAAGGCCATCAGACTGTTAAATAGCCATCACTAGCACATTAGAGGCTGCTGCCCTATATACATAGACTAGAAATCACTGGCCACTTTAGTAAATGAAACACTAGTCACTTTAATAATGTTTAAATATCTTGTATTACTCATCTCATATGTATATACAGTATTCTATACTATTCTACTGAATTTTAGTTCATCAAATCAAATCACATTTTATTTGTCACATGCGCCGAGTACAACAGGTTAGGTTTCAGGTTTCACCTTACAGTGAAATGCTTATTTACAAGCCCTTAACCAACAATGCAGTTAAGAAAATACCATAAAAAATGTAAGAGATAACAAAAACAAATAAATAAAGAACAGCAGTAAATAACAATAGCAGGGCTAATTACAGGGGGTACCAGTGCAGAGTCAATGTTGAGGCTATATACAGGGGGTACTGGTACAGAGTCAATGTGGAGGCTATATACAGGGGGTACTGGTACAGAGTCAATGTGGAGGCTATATACAGGGGGTACCGGTACAGAGTAAATGTGGAGGCTATATACAGGGGTACTGGCACAGAGTCAATGTGTCAATGTGTGGGGGCAATTGTGGTAATTATGTACATGCAGGTAGTGTTACTAAAGTGGCTATGCATAGATAATAACAGAGAGTAGCAGCAGCGAATGGGGGGGATGCAAATAGTCTGTGTAGCCATTTGATTAGCTGTTCAGGTGTCTTATGGCTTGGGGGTAAAAGCTGTTTAGAAGCCTCTTGGACCTAGACCTGGCGCTCCGGTACCACTTGCCGTGCGGTAGCAGAGAGAACAGTCTATGACTAGGGTGGCTGGAGTCTTTGACAATTTTTAGGGCCTTCCTCTGACACTGCCTGGTATAGAGGTCCTGGATGGCAGGAAGCTAGGCCCCAGTGATGTACTGGGCTGTACGCACTACCCTTTGTAGTGTCTTGCGGTCAGAGGCCGAGCAGTTGCCATACCAGGAAGTGATGCAACCCGTCAGGATGCTTTAAAGTCCCCGGCCGCTAGGAGCGCCGCTTCTGGGTGAGCATTTTCTTCTTTGCTTATGGCCTTATAGAGTTGGTTGAGAGTAGTCTTAGTGCCAGCTTCGTTCTGTGGTGGTAAATAGACGGCTACGAATAATATAGATGAGAACTCTCTTGGTAGATAGTGTGGTCTACAGCTGATCATAAGGTACTCTACCTCAGGCGAGCAATACCTCGAGACTTCTTTAACATCTCTAGGGCCAGTGGGACGATTTCGTCCCACCTACGTAACAGCCAGTGGAATCCCGTGGCGCGTTATTCAAATACCTTAGAAATGCTATTACTTCAATTTCTCAAACATATGACTATTTTACACCATTTTAAAGACAAGACTCTCGTTAATCTAACCACACTGTCCGATTTCAAAAAGGCTTTACAACAAAAGCAAAACATTAGATTATGTCAGCAGAGTACCCAGCCAGAAATAATCAGACACCCATTTTTCAAGCTAGCATATAATGTCACATAAACCCAAATCACAGCTAAATGCAGCACTAACCTTTGATGATCTTCATCAGATGACAATCTTAGGACATTATGTTATACAATACATGCATGTTTTGTTCAATCAAGTTCATATTTATATCAAAAACCAGCTTTTTACATGAGCATGTGACGTTCAGAACTAGCATACCCCCCGCAAACTTCCGGTGAATTTACTAAATTACTCACGATAAACGTTCACAAAAAACATAACAATTATTTTAAGAATTATAGATACAGAACTCCTCTATGCACTCGCTATGTTCGATTTTAAAATAGCTTTCGGTGAAAGCACATTTTGCAATATTCTCAGTAGATAGCCCGGCATCACAGGGCTAGCTATTTAGACACCCAACAAGTTTAGCCCTCACCAAAATCAGATTTACTATAAGAAAAATGTTATTACCTTTGCTGTTCTTCGTCAGAATGCACTCCCAGGACTTCTACTTCAATAACAAATGTTGGTTTGGTTCAAAATAATCCATAGTTATGTTCAAATATCCTCTGTTTTGTTCGTGCGTTCAAGACACTATCCGAATGGTAAAGAAGGGTGACGCGCACGACGCATTTCGTGACAAAAAATGTCTAAATATTCCATTACCATACTTCGAAGCATGTCAACCGCTGTTTAAAATAAATTTTTATGCAATTTTTCTCGTAAAAAAGCGATAATATTCTGACCGGGAAAGCGTGTTTAGGTTCAAAGAGAGAGAAAATAAAAACATGGGGTCGACTCGTGCCTCCGTCCCATTGTCCTCTGATAGAGCACTTACCAAAAGCGCTAATGTTTTTCAGCCAGTGGCTGGAATTACATCATTCAGCTTTTTCCCGCCTTCTGAGAGCCTATGGGAGCCGTAGGAAGTGTCACGTTACAGCAAAGATCCTCAGTTTTCATTAAACAGAGCCAAGAAGAACAAGAACTTGTCAGACAGGTCACTTCCTGTAAGGAATCTTCTCAGGTTTTTGCCTGCCATATGAGTTCTGTTATACTCACAGACACCATTCAACAGTTTTAGAAACTTTAGGGTGTTTTCTATCCAAAGCCAATACTTATATGCATATTCTAGTTTCTGGGCAGTAGTAATAACCAGTTTAAATCGGGTACGTTTTTTATCCGGCCGTGCAAATACTGCCCCCTACCACCAACAGGTTAATATTAGACATCGCGCACCAGCTGTTATTGACAAAAAGACCCACACCCCCATCCCTCGTCTTACCAGACGTAGCTTCTCTGTTCTGCCGGTGCATGGAAAATCCAGCCAGCTCTATATTATCCGTGTCATCGTTCAGCCACGTCTCGGTGAAACATAAGATATTACAGTTTTTAATGTCCTGTTGGTAGGATAATCTTAATCGTAGGTCATCATTTTTATTTTCTGTAATGCGATGCTACTGGCGGCATAGAAGTCAGGCACTGGAGAGCGGAAACTGATTTACAACGGTTGTGTTTAATAACCATAAACCACTGTCAACAGAACCATACAATAAATGGGTCAAACAAAACACGGTAAATACCAGCATACTGTGCACAAGCACTACAACAAACAATTACGGACAAGGACATGGGGGAAACAGAGGGTTAAATACACAACATGTAATTGATGGAATTGGAACCAGGTGTGATGGAAGACAAGATAAACCAATGGAAAATGAAAAGTGGATCGGCGATGGCTAGAAGGTCGGTGACGTCGACCGCCGAACGAACAAGGAGAGGGACCAACTTCGGCGGAAGTCGTGACATTTTCCAATGATTGCATGTTAGCAAGAAGAATGGATGGCAGTGGGAGTTTCCTCGCTTGCCTACGGATTTTCAGAAGGCAGCCAAATCTACGGCCCCTTTTCCTGCGTCTTTTCTTCAAGCAAATTAAGGGGATCTGGGCCTGTTCCAGTGAAAGCAGTATATCCTTCTCGTCAGACTCATTAAAGGAAAAAGTTTCCGCGGTTCGTAATCGCTGTTCTGATGTCCAGAAGTTATTTTCGGTCATAAGAGACAGTAGCAGCAACATTATGTATAAAATAAGTAAAAAAATAAGTTACACAAAACGCTAAAAAACGAACAAAATAGCACAATTAGTTGGGAGAATGTAAAACGTCAGCCATGTTCTTTGGCGCCATCTTTTCAGATGTTAATGCTTGTGTTTCTACCTCCGACAGTGCAGTAATATCTAACAAGTAACATCTAACAATTTCACAACATATACCCAATACATACAAATCCAAGTAAAGGAATGTATTTAAGAATCTACAAATATATGGACGAACAATGTCAGAGCGGCAAGACAGTCATGAAGAGGGCACGACAATACCTATTC
Organism: Salmo salar; assembly: GCF_965601325.2. NCBI lineage: Eukaryota > Metazoa > Chordata > Actinopteri > Salmoniformes > Salmonidae > Salmo > Salmo salar. Next base: position 125,543,260 of record NC_138301.1, on the reverse strand, counting down.
CCCCCCAGGAGACTGAAAAGATTTGACGTAGGTCCTCAGATCCTCAAAAGGTTTTACAGCTGCAAACAAATCAGTTTTACCAAATTTTTACCAGCAGGTCACATGTGCAACCAGAGGAAAAAAAATCCTAGACCACATTTACTCCACACACAGAGATGCATACAAAGCTCTCCCCCGCCTTCCATTCTGCAAATCTGACCATAATTATATCCAGTGGGTACCAGTGACTCGTACCAGTGACTCGCTCAATACGGAAGTGGTCAGATGACGCGGATGCTACACTACAGGACTGTTTTGCTAGCACAGACTGGAATATGTTCTGGGATTCATCCAATGGTATTGAGGAGTACACCACATCAGTCATCGGCTTCATCAAAAAGTGCATCGACAACGTTGTCCCCACAGTGACTGTACGTACATTTCCCAAACAGAAGCCATGGATTACAGGCAACATCCACACTGAGCTAAAGGCTAGAGCTACCGCTTTCAAGGAGCAGGACACTAATCCAGACGCTTAGAACAAATCCCGCTATGCCCTCAGATAAACCATCAAACAGGCAATGGCAGGGCTTGCAAACTATTCTGGACAACTGTGTGATCAGGCTCTCCATAGCCGATGTGAGCAAGACATTTAAACAGGTCAACATTCAAAAGGCCACGGGGCTAGACGGATTACCAGGACGTGTATTCAAAGCATGCGAGGACAACTGTCAAGTGTCTTCACTGACATTTTCATCCTCTCCCTGACCGAGTCTGTAATACCTACATATTTCAAGCATACCACCATAGTCCCTGTGCCCAAGGAAGCGAAGGTAACCTGCCTAAATGATTACCGCCCCATAGGACTCACATCGATAGCCATGAAGTGCTTTGAAAAGCTGGTCATGGCTCACATCAACAGCATCCTCCCGGACACCATAGACCCACTCCAATTCGCATACCGTCCCAACAGATCCACAGATGACACAATCTCAATCGCACTCCACACTGCCCTTTCCCACCTGGTCAAAAGGAACACCTATGTGAGAATGCTATTCATTGACTACAGATCAGCTTTCAACACCATAGTGCCCACGAAGCTCATCACTAAGCTAAGGACTCTGGGAGTAAACACCTCCCCCTGCAACTGGATCCTGGACTTCCTGATGGGCCTCCCCAGGTGGTAAAAGTAGGCAACAACACGTCTGCCACGCTGATCCTTAACACTGGGGGCCCTCAGCGGTGTGTACTTGGTCCCCTCCTGTACTCCATGTTCACCCACGACTGCATGGCCAAACATGACTCCAACACCATCATTACATTTGCTGACGACACAACAGTGGTAGGCCTGATCACCGACAATGATGAGACAGCCTATAGGGAGGTGGTCAGAGAAATGGCAGTGTGGTGCCAGGACAACAACCTCTCCCTCAACGTGAGCAAGACAAAGGAGCTGATCGTGGACTACAGGAAAAGACGGGCCGAACAGGCCCCCATTAACATCGACGGGGCTGTAGTGGAGCGGGTTGAGAGTTTTAAGGTCTTTGGTGTCCACATCACCAACTAACTATCATGGTCCAAACATACCAAGACAGTCGTGAAGAGGACACAACAAAATATTTTCCCCGTCAGTAGATTGAAAAGATTTGGAATGAGTCCCCAGATCCTCAAAAGGTTCTACAGATGCACCGTCGAGAGCATCCTGACCGGTTGCATCACCGCCTGGTATGGCAACTGCTCGGCAACCGACCATCAGACTCTACACAGGGTAGTGCGTACGGCCCAGCACATCACAGGGGCAAAGCTTCCTGCCATCCAACTAGGCAAGTCTGTTAAAAACAAATTCTTATTTACAATGACGGCCTAGGAACAGTGGGTTAACTGCCTTGTTCAGGGGCAGAACGACAGATTTCTACCTTGTCAGCTCGGGGATTGGATCTAGCAACTTTTCGGTTACTGGCCAAACGCTCTAACCACCAGGCTACCTGCCACCCCTCCTGTATAATAGGAGGTGTCAGAGGAAAGCAAATAAAATTGTCAGAGACTCCAGTCACCCAAGTTATAGACTGTTTTCTCTGCTACCGCACGGCAAGCGGTATCGGAGCACCAAGTCTAGGACCAAAAGGCTCCTCAACAGCTTCTACCCCCATGCCATAAGACTGCTGAACAATTCATAAAATCACCACCGGACTATTTACATTGACCCCCCCCCCATCCCTTTTGTACACTGCTTCTACTCGTTGTTTATTATCTATGCAGTCACTTCACCCTACCTACATGTACAAATTACCTCAACTAACCTTTACCCCCGCACACTGACTCGGTACCGGTACCCCCTGTATATAGCCTCCACATTGACTCTGTACTGGTACCCCCTGTATATAGCCTCCACATTGACTCTGTACCGGTACCCCCTGTATATAGCCTCCACACTGACTCGGTACCGGTACCCCCTGTATATAGTCTCCACATTGACTCAGTACCGGTACCCCCTGTATATAGCCTCCACACTGACTCAGTACCGGTACCCCCTGTATATAGCCTCCACATTGACTCTGTACCAGTACCCCCTGTATATAGCCTCCACACTGACTCGGTACCGGTACCCCCTGTATATAGCCTCCACACTGACTCGGTACCGGTACCCCCTGTATATAGTCTCCACATTGACTTGTAAGTAAGCGTTTCACGGTAAGGTCTACACTTGTTGTATTCGGCGCATGTGACAAATAAAGTTTTATTTGATTTTAAACACATGACCAATAAAATATGATTTGATTTGTGCCAGGCTTGTAGCGTCATACCCAAGAATACTCAATGCTGTAATCGCTGCCAAAGGTAATTCAACAAAGCACTGAGTAAACGGCCTGAATACTTTATTTTAAATAGATTAACAGAAATGTCTAAAAACCTGTTTTGTCATAATGGGGTATTGTGTGTAGAATAAGGCTGTAACGTAACAAAATGTGGAATCAGCATATTGATATGCCAGATGGATGGATTATCTTGGCAAATGAGAAATGCTCACTGACAGGGATGTAAACAAATTTGTGCACAGAATTGGAGAGAAATAAGCTTTTCGTGTGTATGGACAATTTCAGTGATCTTTTATTTTAGTTCATGAAACAATTGACATGTTGCGTTTATATTATTGTTCATTGAATGAACTACAAGTCAAAATACAAACCCTCCAACCCAAAAAGGCCCGTGGAGTTGATGGTATCCTAAATGAAATGATAAAATATACAGACCACAAATTCCAATTGACAAAACTTAAATTAACATCATCATCAGATCTGGCATCTTCCCCAATATTTGGAACCAAGGACTGATCACCCCAATCCACAAAAGTGGAGACAAATTTGACCCCAATAACTTCTGTGGGATATGCATCAACAGCAACCTTGGGAAAAATCCTCTGCATTATCATTAAATCAAATCAAACGTTATTTGTCACACCGAATAAAACAGGTGTTGACCTGACATGTTTACTTACAAGCCCTTAACCAACAATGCAGTTCAAGAAATAGGGTTAAGAAAACATTTACTAAATAAACTAAAGTAAAAAATAAAAAGTAAGAATAAAATTACATAACAATAACGAGGCTATGCACAGGGGGTACCGGTACCGAGTCAATACAGAGGCTATACACAGGGGGTACCGGTACCGAGTCAGTGTGTGGGGGTACAGGTTAGTTGAGGTAATTTGTACATGTAGTTAGGGGTGAAGTGACTATGCATAGATAATAAACAGCGAACAGCAGCAGTTTAAAAACAGGGGGGGTGTCAATGTAAATAGTCTGGGTGGCCATTTGATTAATTGTTCAGCCTGGGGGTAAAAGCTAAGGAGTCTTTTGGCCATACACTTGGTGCTCCGGTACCGCTTGCCGTGCTGTAACAGAGAGAACAGTCTATGACTTGGGTGACTGGAGTCTGACAATTTGTTGGGCCTTCCTCTGACACAGCCTAGTATATAGGTCCCGGATGGCAGGAAGCTTGGCCCCAGTGATGTACTGGGCTGTACGCACTACCCTCTGTAGCGCCTTATGGTCGGATGCCGAGCAGTTGCCGTACCAGGCGGTGATGCAACCAGTCAGGATGCTCTCGATGGGGCATCTGTAAAAGTTTTTGAGGATCTGGGGACCCATGCAAAATCTTTGCGGTCTCCTGAGGGGGAAAAGGTTTTGTCGTACCCTCTTCACGACTGTCTTGGTGTGTTTGGACCATGATAGTTTGTTGTTGATGTGGACACCAAGGAACTTTAAACTCTCGACACGCTCCACTACAGCCCCATCGATGTTAATGGGGGCGTGTTCGGCCCTCCTTTTCTATAGTCCATAATCATCTCCTTTGTCTTGCTCACATTGAGGGAGAGATTGGTCTCCTGGCACCACCCGGCCAGGTCTCTGACTTCCTCCCTATAGGCTGTCTCATCGTTGTCGGTGATCAGGCCTACCACTGTTGTGTTGTTAGCAAACTTAATGATGGCATTGGAGATGTGCTTGGCCACACAATAGTGGGTGAACAGGGAGTAGAGGAGGGGACTAAGCACGCACCCCTGAGGGGCCCCGATGCTGAGTATCAGCGTGGCAGATGTGTTGGCAAGATAAGCAAACTTAGGGATGACATGCCAGCAACAAAAGCTGACACTACACATCCAAGTATATCTGACCAAATTATGAAAGACAAGCATTGTACTTTTGAAATCCGTCAAGTTTTTACTAACGACATGCCACTGACTTTGAGTAAAGCCAGAGTGTCTATGTATGCGGATGACTCAACACTAAACACGCCAGCTACTACAGCGACTGAAATGACTGCAACACTTAACAAAGAGCTGCAGTTAGTTTCAGAGTGGGTGGCAAGGAATAATTTAGCACAAAATATTTCTACAACTAAAAGCATTGTATTTGGAACAAAACACTCACTAAACCCTAAACCTCAACTAAATATTGTAATAAATAATGTGGAAATTGAGCAAGTTGAGATGACTAAACTGCTTGGAGTAACCCTGGATTGTAAACTGTCCTGGTCAAAACATATTGATGCAACAGTAGTAGCTAAGATGGTGAGAAGTCTGTCCATAATAAAGCGCTACTCTGCCTTCTTAACAACACTATCAACAAGGCAGGTCCTACAGGCCCTAGTTTTGTCGCACCTGGACTACTGTTCAGTCGTGTGGTCAGGTGCCACAAAAAATGACTTAGGAAAATTGCAATTTGCTCAGAACAGGGCAGCACGGCTGGCCTTTGGATGTACACAGAGAGCTAATATTAATAATATGCATGTAAATCTCTCCTGGCTGAAAGTGGAGGAGAGATTGACTTCACTACTTGTATTTATGAGAGGTATTGACATGTTGAATGCACCGAGCTGTCTGTCCAAACTACTGGCACACAGCTCAGACACCCATCCATACCCCACAAGACATGCCACCAGAGGTCTGTCTAAACTACTGGCACACAGCTCAGACACCCATCCTTACCCCACAAGACATGCCACCAGAGGTCTCTTCACAGTCCCCAAGTCCAGAACAGACTATGGGAGGAGCACAGTACTACATAGAGCCATGACTACATGGAACTCTATTCCACATCAAGTAACTGGCGCAGCAGGAGAATCAGATTTAAAAACACCTTATGGAACAGCGGGGACTGTGAAGCAACACAAACAGGCACAGACACATGCATACACACACACACACGATAACATACGCACTATACACACACATAGATTTAGTACTGTGGATTTGCGATAGTGGTCGAGTAGGGGCCTGAGGGCACACAGTGTGTTGTGAAATCTGTGAATGTATTGTAACATTCAGTACAAAAAAAAATAAAAAATGCATGAACTGAAATGAAATGTATGCATTCACTACTGTAAGTCGCTCTGGATAAGAGCGTCTGCTAAATGACTAAAATGTAAATGTAAAATGTAATGTTTTTAAAATTGTATTAACCGCCTTCATTTTGCTGGAACACAGGAAGAGAAATCTGTGAATGTATTGTAATGTTTTTAAAATGGTATAAACTACCTTAATTTTGCAACAGCTAATGTGGATTCATAATACGTACAAATACAAATTGATGGAAAGTGGTGTTGGGGGAAAAACATACAACATTATAAAATCCATGGACACAAACAACAAGTGTGTGGTTAAAATTGGCAAAAAACACACCTTTCTTTCCACGGCCGTCGGGTGAGACAGGGATGCAGCTTGAGCCCCACCCTCTTAACATACATATCAACAAGGGCACTAGAACAGTCTGCAGCACCCAGCCTCAGAATGAAGTCAAATGTCTACTGTTTGCTGATGATCTGGTGCTACTATCCCCAACCAAGGAGGGCCTACAGCAGCACCTAGATCTTCTGCACAGATTCTGTCAGACCTTGGCCCTGGCAGTAAATCTCAGCAAGACAAAAATAATGGTGTTCCAATTAAGGTCCAGTTGCCAGGACCACAAATACAAGTTCCATCTAGACACCGTTCCTAGAGCACACAAAGAAACTATGCATACCTCCCATATCTACTGGGTGAAATACCACAGTGTGCCATCACAGCAGCAAGATACGTGACCTGTTGCCACAAGAAAAGGGCAACCAGTGAAGAACAAACATCATTGTAAATACAACCCATATTTATGTTTATTTATTTTGCTTTTTGTACTTTAACTATATGCACATAATTACAACACTGTATATAGACATAATAAACTCAGCAAAAAAATAAATGCCCTCTCACTGTCAACTGCGTTTATTTTCAGCAAACTTAACATGTGTAAATATTTGTATGAACATAAGATTCAACAACTGAGACAAACTGAACAAGTTCCACAGACATGTGACTAACAAAAATTGAATAATGTGTCCATGAACAAAATCAAAAGTAACAGTCAGTATCTGGTGTGGCCACCAGCTGCATTAAGTACTGCAGTGCATCTCCTCCTCATGGACTGCACCAGATTTGCCAGTTCTTGCTGTGAGATGTTACCCCAGTCTTCCACCAAGTCTTCTGCAAGTTCCCAGACATTTCTGGGGGGGAATGGCCCTAGCCCTCACCCTCCAATCCAACATGTCCCAGATGTGCACAATGGGATTGAGATCTGGGCTCTTCGCAGGCCATGGCAGAACACTGACATTCCTGTCTTGCAGGAAATCACGCACAGAACGAGCACTATGGCTGGTGGCATTGTCATGCTGGAGGGTCATGTCAGGATGAGCCTGCAGGAAGGGTACCACACGAGGGAGGAGGACGTCTTCCCTGTAACGCACAGCTTTGAGATTACCTGCAATGACAACAAGCTCAGTCCAATTATGCTGTGAGACACCGCCCCAGACCATGACGGACCCTCCACCTCCAAATCAATCCCGCTCAACGAAAAACGTGAATCCGACCATCATCCTTGGTGAGACAAAACCGCGACTTGTCAGTGAAGAGCACTTTTTGCCAGTCCTGTCTGGTCCAGCGACGGTGTGTTTGTGCCCATAGGCGACGTTGTTGCCGGTGATGTCTGGTGAGCACCTGCCTCACAACAGGCCTACAAGCCCTCAGTCCAGTCTCTCTCAGCCTATTGCAGACAGTCTGAGCACTGATGGAGGGATTGTGCGTTCCTGGTGTAACTCGGGCAGTTGTTGTTGCCATCCTGTACCTGTCCCGCATGTGTGATATTCAGATGTACCGATCCTGTGCAGGTGTTGTTACACGTGGTCTGCCACTGCGAGGACGATCAGCTGTCCGTCATGTCTCCCTGTAGCGCTGTCTTAGGCATCTCACAGTACGGACATTGCAATTTATTGCCCTGGCCACATCTGCAGTCCTCATGCCTCCTTGCAGCATGCCTAAGGCACGTTCACGCAGATGAGCAGGGACCCTGGGCATCTTTCTTTTGGTGTTTTTCAGTCAGTAGAAAGGCCTCTTTAGTGTCCTAAGTTTTCATAACTGTGACCTTAATTGTCTACCGTCTGTAAGCTGTTAGTGTCTTAACGACTGTTCCACAGGTGCATTTTCACTAATTGTTTATGGTTCATTGAACAGGCATGGGAAACAGTGTTTTTACTCTTCACAGTGAATATCTGTGAAGTTATTTGGATTTTTACGAATTATCTTTGAACGACAGGGTCCTGAAAAAGGGACGTTTCTTTTTTTTGCTGAGTTCATGACATTTGAAATGCCTCTATTCTTTTGGAACTTTTGTGAGTGTAATGTTTACTGTTCATCAGTTCTCTTTTGTTTATTATCTATTTCACTTGCTTTGGTATGTAGACATTTGTTTCCCATGCCAATAAAACCCTTTAAATTGAATTGAAAGATGGCGAGAGAGAGAGATAGCGAGAGACCGCGAGATAGAGATTGAGACAAACAGCAAAAGAGATTGAGACAGACAGCGAAAGAGAGAGACAGCGAGAGATAGAGACATATCTCCATTCCTAGCATCCTCTCTCCTTGTCTCCTCTTTCACACACTGGAGAAGAAGATCAGAGGGGAGGGACAATGGATCTTCTCCTCCAATACGGTTGAGAAGAAGACAGGACGTGAGGGAATCACAGAAAGACAAATTGAGAAAGATCCAGAGGTCATTGATTTAATTTTTTACTAGGCCATAGAGGCAAAATAATTACAATTTAGCATTAACACTGGAGTGATAGATGTGCAGATGATGATGTGCAAGTAGAGATACTGGGGTGAAAAAGAGAAAGAAGATAAACAACAACATGGGGATGAGGTAGTTGGATGGGCAATTTACAGATGGGCTGTGTACAGGTACAGTGATCGGTAAGCTGCTCTGACAGCTGACGCTTAAAGTTAGAGAGGGAGATATGAGTCTCCAGCTTCAGTGATTTTTGCAATTCGTTCCATTGATTGGCCATGAGTTAAAACATTCCCATGATGCAGCTTGTTGACAGACTGATACGAGACTAACCCTAAACTTCTTCCCTTTTTGTTTTTTTCTCTCAGGTGAAACACACACACACCACACACACACACACACACACACACACACACACACACACACACACACACACACACACACACACACACACACACACACACACACACACACACACACACACACACACACACACACCACACACACATGGCCTTACAATAACCCTACCCCTCCTTCGTCTCTCCATCCCTTCCTCTCCTTCTCTCCCGCTTTGTCCTTCCCTCCCTCTCAGTTGTCTGTCTGTATAGAAACTGTTTTGTCCTGAATAGCTAATCAAATTTCTCCATTGTGATGGCTGACCAATAAGATCTATCCTGCAGCTGATAGAAAACTCTGATTGGTGTTTCTCATTATTCTCCAGAGTTTCCAAAACAGCTCTTTTACATGTGCAACAGAGAGAGGAGAGTAGAAAACAGAGAGAATGAAGAGAGGTGAAGAGATGTACAAGATGAGAGGAAATATGAGCAGGAGATGAGGAGAGGAACTCGACAAAGAAACCTGGCTTGCTATCAATTAATATGTTAATAACAGTTGCATTTCTTCAGTATTTATCAGTCACTTAATAATTAAAACAAAAGCAACCCGTTAGGTTTGTATATTCTGCTAGAGATTAGTTATATTCTGTTAGAGATTAGCTCTGAACCTGTTAGCTCGGTCTATTCTGTTAGAGATTAGTTCTGAACCTGTTAGCTCGGTCTATTCTGTTAGGGATTAGTTCTGAACCTGTTAGCTCGGTCTATTCTGTTAGGGATTAGTTCTGAACCTGTTAGCTCGGTCTATTCTGCTAGAGATTAGCTCTGAACCTGTTAGCTCGGTCTATTCTGCTAGAGATTAGTTATATTCTGTTAGAGATTAGCTCTGAACCTGTTAGCTCGGTCTATTCTGCTAGAGATTAGTTCTGAACCTGTTAGCTCTGTCTATTCTGCTAGAGATTAGTTCTGAACCTGTTAGCTCGGTCTATTCTGTTAGAGATTAGTTATATTCTGCTAGAGATTAGTTCTGAACCTGTTAGCTCGGTCTATTCTGCTAGAGATTAGTTCTGAACCTGTTAGCTCGGTCTATTCTGCTAGAGATTAGTTCTGAACCTGTTAGCTCGGTCTATTCTGCTAGAGATTAGTTCTGAACCTGTTAGCTCGGTCTATTCTGCTCGGTCTATTCTGCTAGAGATTAGTTCTGAACCTGTTAGCTCGGTCTATTCTGCTAGAGATTAGTTCTGAACCTGTTAGCTCGGTCTATTCTGTTAGAGATTAGTTATATTCTGCTAGAGATTAGTTCTGAACCTGTTAGCTCGGTCTATTCTGCTAGAGATTAGTTCTGAACCTGTTAGCTCGGTCTATTCTGCTAGAGATTAGTTCTGAACCTGTTAGCTCGGTCTATTCTGCTAGAGATTAGTTCTGAACCTGTTAGCTCGGTCTATTCTGCTCGGTCTATTCTGCTAGAGATTAGTTCTGAACCTGTTAGCTCGGTCTATTCTGCTAGAGATTAGTTCTGAACCTGTTAGCTCGGTCTATTCTGCTAGAGATTAGCTCTGAACCTGTTAGCTCGGTATATTCTGTTAGAGATTAGCTCTGAAGCTGTTAGCTCGGTCTATTCTGTTAGAGATTAGTTCTGAACCTGTTAGCTCGGTCTATTCTGTTAGAGATTAGTTCTGAACCTGTTAGCTCGGTCTATTCTGTTAGAGATTAGTTCTGAACCTGTTAGCTCGGTCTATTCTGTTAGAGATTAGTTCTGAACCTGTTAGCTCGGTCTATTCTGTTAGAGATTAGTTCTGAACCTGTTAGCTCGGTCTATTCTGCTAGAGATTAGTTCTGAACCTGTTAGCTCGGTCTATTATGCTAGAGATTAGTTCTGAACCTGTTAGCTCGGTCTATTCTGCTAGAGATTAGTTCTGAACCTGTTAGCTCGGTCTATTCTGTTAGAGATTAGTTCTGAACCTGTTAGCTCGGTCTATTCTGCTAGAGATTAGTTCTGAACCTGTTAGCTCGGTCTATTCTGCTAGAGATTAGTTCTGAACCTGTTAGCTCGGTCTATTCTGTTAGAGATTAGTTCTGAACCTATTAGCTCGGTCTATTCTGCTAGAGATTAGTTCTGAACCTGTTAGCTCGGTCTATTCTGCTAGAGATTAGTTCTGAACCTGTTAGCTCGGTCTATTCTGTTAGAGATTAGTTCTGAACCTGTTAGCTCGGTCTATTCTGTTAGGGATTAGTTCTGAACCTGTTAGCTCGGTCTATTCTGCTAGAGATTAGTTCTGAACCTGTTAGCTCGGTCTATTCTGTTAGGGATTAGTTCTGAACCTGTTAGCTCGGTCTATTCTGTTAGGGATTAGCTCTGAACCTGTTAGCTCGGTCTATTCTGTTAGGGATTAGCTCTGAACCTGTTAGCTCGGTCTATTCTGTTAGGGATTAGCTCTGAACCTGTTAGCTCTGTCTATTCTGTTAGGGATTAGCTCTGAACCTGTTAACTTTGTCTATTCTGTTAGAGATTAGTTAAATTCTGTTAGCGATTACTTCTGAACCTGTTAGCTCTGTCTATTCTGTTAGAGATTAGTTATATTCTGTTAGAGATTAGTTCTGAACCTGTTAGCTCGGTCTATTCTGTTAGAGATTACTTCTGAACCTGTTAAGTCTGTCTATTCTGTTAGGGATTAGCTCTGAACCTGTTAGCTCTGTCTATTCTGTTAGGGATTAGCTCTGAACCTGTTAACTTTGTCTATTCTGTTAGAGATTAGTTACATTCTGGTAGAGATTACTTCTGAACCTGTTAGCTCTGTCTATTCTGTTAGAGATGAGTTATATTCTGTTAGAGATTAGCTCTGGACCTGTTGGCTCGGTCTATTCTGTTAGGGGCGATTCTGAACCTGTTAACTCGGTCTATTCTGTTAGGGGCGATTCTGAACCTGTTAACTCGGTCTATTCTGTTAGGGGCGATTCTGAACCTGTTAACTTTGTATATTCTGTTAGAGATTACTTCTGGACCTGTTAATTTTGTATATTCAGTTAGAGATTACTTCTGAACATGTTAGTTTTTTCTATTCTGTTAGAGGTGAGTTCTGAACCGCTAACTTTGTCTATTCTGCTAGAAATTAATTCTGAACCCTTTAGCTCTGTATATTCTGTTAGAGATGAGTTCTGAACCCATTATAATTGTCTATCTGTTAGAGATTAGTTCTGAACCCATTATATTTGTCTATCTGTTAGAGATTAGTTCACCTGTTAGTTTTGTCTACAATTTACATTTAAGTCATTTAGCAGACACTCTTATCCTGAGCGATTTACAGTTAGTGCATTAATTTTAAGATAGCTAGGTGGGACAACCGCATATCAGTTATAGTAAGTCCTCAATAAAGTAGCTATCAGCAATGTCGCGGGGGAGGACTCTGCTGGAAGATGGTTAGGGACTCTGCTGTCCAAGCCTCAGGGGGAAGCTGCTTCCACCATTTGCGGTGCCAGGACAGAGAAGTGTCGTGGATGTGAACTTCGACTGGAAGCTAGTGGAGTGTGCGGAGGAGCGGGATGACATAGCAGAACTTGGGAAGATTGAACCCCAGGCGGGCTTCAGCGTTCTGGATAAGTTGCAAGGGTTTGATGGCACAAGCAGTGAGCCCAGCCAACAGCGAGTTGCAGTAGTCCAGACGGGAGATGGGAAGTGCCTGGATTAGGAACCTGCTCCACGTCCTTTGTGAGGTAGGGTCGTACGCTACGGATGTTGTTGAGCATGAACCTGCAGGAGCTAGTCACTGCTTTGATGTTTTCAGAGAACGACAGGGTGTTGTTCAGGGTTTACGCCAAGGTTCTTTGCACTCTGGGAGGGGGACACCGTGGAGTTGTCAACCGTGATGGAGAGCGGGCAGCCAATCCCCGGGAGGAAAAGAAGCTCCATCTTGTCGAGGTTGAGCTTAAGGTGGTGGGCCGACATCCAAGTTGAGATATCTGCCAGGAGCTCAGATGCGTTTCGCCACCTGGGTGTCAGAAGGGCGGAAGGAGAAAAGTAGTTGAATGTCATCTTCATAGCAGTTATTGGAAAGACCATGTGAGGATATGATGGAGTCGAGTGACTTGGTGAATAGAGAGAAGAGGAGAGGGCCTAGAACTGACCCCTGGGGGACACCAGTCGGGAGAGTACATGGTGCAGACACAGATCCTCTCCACGTTACCTGTTGGGAGCGGCCTGCCAGGTACAATGCAATCCAAGAGTGTGCAGAGCCTGAGACGCCCAGCCCTGAGAGGGTGGAGAGGATGATCTGATGGTTCACAGTGTCGAAGGCAGTGGATAGATGTAGGAGGATGAGAACAGAGGATAGAGATTTAGCTTTGGCAGTACGGAGAGCCTCCGTGACATGGAGAAGAGAAGTCTCGGTTGAGCAACACGTCTTGAAGCCTGACTGGTTAGGGTCAAGAAAATTGTTTAGAAAGAGATAGCGAGAGATTTGGTCAGAGACAACACGCTCAAGTGTTTTGGGAAGAAAAGAAAGAAGGGATACCGGTCTGTAGTTTTTGATGTCAGATGAGTCGAGTGATGGTTTCTTGAGGAGGGTAGAGACTAGGGGCATTTTGAAGTCAGAGGGAACACAGCCAGTGATCAGGGATGAGATGATGAAAGAAGTGAGGAATGGGAGAAGGTCTCCAGAGATGGTCTGAAGTGATGAGGGGATGGTTTCGAGTGAGCAGATTGTCGGGCAGCCAGGTTAGAGGCGATTGGGAAAGGGAGAGATCAAAAGAGGCGAGGGGAAAGAGAGTTGAAAAGAAATTAATCAAAGGCAGACGTTGGGAGATTGAAGTCGCCAAGTGCGAAGAGCGGCAAGCCATCGTCAAGGAAATGAGCTTATCAAGGTGCCAAGCTCATTGAGGAACGCTCCAAGGCCACCTGGTGGGTGGCAGATGACAACAGTGTTAAGCTTGAGTGGACAAGTGACAGTGACAGCATGGAATTCAAATGAGATGGACGGTGAGAGAGGAGATGGACAGCTGAGAGAGGGAGAAAAGAGAAAATCTCCAGTTAGGAGAAACAAGTAGCCATGTGCCACCACCGCGACGACCAGATGCTCTCGGACTATGAGAGAAAATGTAGTCAGGTGAAGAGATTGCAGCTGGAAGAACAGCTGGAAGAACAGCTTCCGACGCCCCAAAATGGCGGCGGAAGAAATGGCAGCAGTTTTAAGGGCGCCCAGCCAATTGTGCTATTATGTGGGTTTTCTTTGCGTTATTTGTAACTTATTTTGTACATAATGTTTCTGCAACCGTATCTTACGGCAAAAAATAACTTCTGGATATCAGGACAGCGATCACTCACCTCGGATTAGACAAAGATTTTTTCTTCAACAAACAAGACGCACAAGACATTCTCCAAACACCCGGCAGGGCCGACATCCACGTTATTTGCAAGAGGAAGCGACGCAGGTACAGAGGACAAAGAGCCGGATGCCTGGTCAGCACCTGGAAAAGGTAAGAAAGCTGCCGTTACTCGCCAACGTGCAAATCATTGGACAATAAAGTAGCCGAGGTACGATATCCTACCAACGGGACATCACAAACTATATTATCCGATGTTTCACGGAATTGTGGCTGAATGACGACATGGATATTCAGCTAGCGGGATACACGCTGCACCGGCAAGATAGAACAGCACACTCCGGTAAGACGAGGGGGGGGGGGGGGGGGGGGGGGGGGGTCTGTGCATATTTGTAAACAACAGCTGGTGCACGAAATCTAAGGAAGTGTCTAGATTTTGCTCGCCTGAAGTAGAGTATATTGTGATAAATTGCAGGCCACACTACTTGACTAGATAGTTTTCAGCTATACTTTTCGTGGCTGTTTATTTACCACCACAGACAGATGCTGGCACTGAGACCGCACTCAGTCAGCTGTATAAGGAAATAAGCAAACAGGAAACCACTCACCCAGAGGTGGAGCTTAAATCAGTTCTACTAAATTTCCATCAACATGTTAAATGTGCAACCAGAGGGAAATAAATTGTAGATCACCTGTACTCCACACACAGAGACGTGTACAAAGCTCTCCCTCGCCCTCCATTTGGTAAATCCGACCACAACTCTATCCTGATGCCTGCTTACAAGCAAAAATTAAAGCAGGTAGCACCAGTGAATCGGTCTATAAAAAAGTGGTCAGATGAAGCAGATGCTTAACTACAGGACTGTTTTGCTATCCCAGACTGGAACATGTTCCGGGATTCTTCCGATGGCATTGAGGAGTACACCACATCAGTCACTGGCTTCATCAATAAGTGCATCGAGCATGTCGTCCCCACAGTGACTGTACGTGCATACCCCAACCAGAAGCCATGGATTACAGGCAACATTCGCAC
>NC_138301.1:125483012-125523012 GCF_965601325.2 Salmo salar | reverse complement strand
GAGTAAAGAGTGTCTATGTATGCGGATGACTCAACACTATACACGCCAGCTACTACAGCGAGGGAAATCACTGCAACACTCAAGAACAGACTATGGTGGGCACACAGTACTATGTAAAGCCCATGGCTACATGGAACTCTTTTCCACATTAGGTAACTGTACATCAGTAGAATCAGATTTATCAGATAAAAATACACCTTATGGAACAGCGGAACTGTGAAGAGACACACACACACAGAAACACACACGTAAACATGGATTTTGTATTGTAGATATCTGGGAGTCAACACTTAATGTGTTGTGAAAAGTGTTTTGAAATGTAATGTAACATTTTTAATTGCATATAACTGCCTTAATGTTGCAGGACCCAAGGAAACTCTAACCCTAACCATCCAATTAACGTAATCTCTAATCCTAACCATCCAATTAACGTAATCTCTAACCCTAACCATCCAGTTAATGTAAACTCTAACCATCCAGTTAATGGAAACTCTAACCATCCAGTTAATGTAAACTCTAACCCTAACCATCCAGTTAATGTAAACTCTAACTCTAACCATCCAGTTAATGTAAACTCTAACCCTAACCATCCAGTTAATATAAACTCTAACCATCCAGTTAATGTAAACTCTAACCCTAACCATCCAGTTAATGTAAACTCTAACCATCCAGTTAATGGAAACTCTAACCATCCAGTTAATGTAAACTCTAACCATCCAGTTAATGTAAACTCTAACCATAACCATCCAGTTAATGTAAACTCTAACCCTAACCATCCAGTTAATGTAAACTCTAACCATCCAGTTAATGTAAACTCTAACCCTAACCATCCAGTTAATGGAAACTCTAACCATCCAGTTAATGGAAACTCTAACCATCCAGTTAATGGAAACTCTAACCCTAACCATCCAGTTAATGTAAACTCTAACCATCCAGTTAATGTAAACTCTAACCATAACCATCCAGTTAATGTAAACTCTAACCCTAACCATCCAGTTAATGTAAACTCTAACCATCCAGTTAATGTAAACTCTAATCATCCAGTTAATGTAAACTCTAACCATCCAATTAACGTAATCTCTAACCCTAACCATCCAGTTAATGGAAACTCTAACCCTAACCATCCAGTTAATGTAAACTCTAACCATCCAGTTAATGGAAACTCTAACTCTAACCATCCAGTTAATGTAAACTCTAACCCTAACCATCCAGTTAATGTAAACTCTAACTCTAACCATCCAGTTAATGTAAACTCTAACCATCCAGTTAATGTAAACTCTAACCCTAACCATCCAGTTAATGGAAACTCTAACCCTAACCATCCAGTTAATGGAAACTCTAACCATCCAGTTAGCATAATGACCCTGACCCTAACTAGCATGCTGACCCTGACCCTAACTAGCATGATGACCCTGACCCCAGGGACACACATTGTGTAGTGAAATTTGTGAATGTATTATAATGTTTTGCTGGACCCCAGGAAGAGTAGCTGCTGCCTTGCCAGCTAATGGGGATCCATAATAAATACAAATGCATTATGACCCTGACTAGCATGCTGACACAGTTCAGGAGTTTCCATGATTGAGTCTTTGAATGAAGAGATTGAGATAAAACTGTCCAGTTTGACCCTGACCAGGAGTTATCAGGAAACAACAACAGTTTAATGTGACCTTAACTCTCCTGTCTCTAAACAGGACTCCATGACATGCTGTTTGGAATGTGAGTATGGAGTCATACAGGCCATGTGTAAAATATGCGTATGTAGAATGTGTGTATGTAACACGGGATATATATATATAATGTGGGTATCGTGTATATATTATGTGTGTGTATATATACAGTTGAAGTCGGAGGTTTACATACACTTAGGTTGGAGTCATTAAAACTCGTTTTTCAACCACTCCACAAATTTCTTGTTAACAAACTATAGTTTTGGCAAGTCGGTTAGGACATCTACTTTGTGCATGACACAAGTCATTTTTCCAACAATTGTTTACAGACAGATTATTTTACTTATAATTCACTGTATCACAATTCCAGTGGGTCAGAAGTTTACATACACTAAGTTGACTGTGCCTTTAAACAGCTTGGAAAATTCCAGAAAATGATGCCATGGCTTTAGAAGCTTCTGATAGGCTAATTGACATCATTTGAGTCAATTGGAGGTGTACCTGTGGGTGTATTTCAAGGCCTACCTTCAAATTCAGTGCCTCTTTGCTTGACATCATGGTAAAATCAAAATAAATCAGCCAAGACCTCAGAAAAAAAAATTGTAGACTTCCACAAGTTTGGTTCATCCTTGGGAGCAATTTCCCAACACCTGAAGGTACCACGTTCATCTGTACAAACAATAGTACGCAAGTATAAACACCATGGGACCACGCAGCCGTCATACCGGTCAGGAAGGAGACGCGTTCTGTCTCCTAGAGATTACGTACTTTGGTGTGAAAAGTGCAAATCAATCCCAGAACAACAGCAAAGGACCTTGTGAAGATGCTGGAGGAAACAAAAGTATACAAAAGTATCAATATCCACAGTAAAACGAGTCCTATATCGACATAACCTGAAAGGCCACTCAGCAAGGAAGAAGCCACTGCTCCAAAACCGCCATAAAAAAAGCCAGACTACGGTTTGCAACTGCACATGGGGACAAAGCTCGTACTTTTTGGAGAAATGTCCTCTGGTCTGATGAAACAAAAATAGAACTGTTTGGCCATAATGACCATCGTTATGTTTGGAGGAAAAAGGGGGATGCTTGCAAGCTGAAGAACACCATCCCAACCGTGAAGCACGGGGGTGGCAGAATCATGTTGTGGGGGTGCTTTGCTGCAGGAGGGTCTGGTGCACTTCACAAAATAGATGGAGACCTGAGAAAGGAAAATTATGTGGATATATTGAAGCAACATCTCAAGACATCAGTCAGGAAGTTAAAGCTCGGTCGCAAATGGGTCTTCCAAATGAACAATGACCCCAAGCATACTTCCAAAGTTGTGGCAAAATGGCTTAAGGACAACAAAGTGAAGGTATTAGAGTGGCCATCACAAAGCCCTGAACTCAATCCCATAGAACATTTGTGGGCAGAACTGAAAAAGTGTGTGCGAGCAAAGAGGCCTACAAACCTGACTCAGTTACACCAGCTCTGTCAGGAGGAATGGGCCAAAATTCACCCAACTTATTCTGGGAAGCTTGTGGAAGGCTACCCGAAACGCTACCCAAAGTTAAACAATTTAAAGGCAATGCTACCAAATACTAATTGAGTGTATGTAAACTTCTGACCCACTGGGAATGTGATTCATTCTCTCTACTATTATTCTGACATTTCACATTCTTAAATAAAGTGGTGATCCTAACTGACCTAAGACAGGGAATTTTCACTAGGATTAAATGTCAGGAATTGCAAAAAACGGAGTTCAAATGTATTTGGCTAAGGTGTATGTAAACTTCCAACTTCACCTGTATATATATATATATATATATATATATATATAATGTGTATATAATATGTGTGTGTGTATAAGAAGAAGAAGTTTGGAACCACCAACACTCTTCTTTGAGCTGAATGCCCGACCAAACTATTTGGGGAGAAGGGCATTGGTCAGGGAGGAGACCAAGAACCTGTTAGTCTTTCTGACAGAGTTCCAGAGTTCCTCTGTGGAGATGGGAAAACCTTCCAGAAGGATAACCATCTCTGCAGCACTCCACCAATCAGGCCTCTTTATGGTAGAGTGGCCAGACAGAAGCCACTCCTCAGTAAAAAGCACCTGACAGCCCGCTTGGAGTTTGCCAAAAGGCACCTGAAGGACTCTCAGACCATGAGAAACATGTGGTCTGATTAAACCAATATTAAGCTCTTTGGCCTGAATGCCAAGCGTCGCGTCTGGAGAAAACCTGGCCCTACTGTGAAGCATGGTGGTGGCAGCATCATGCTATGGGGATGTTTTTCAGCAGCAGGGACTAAGAGACTAGTCAGGATCAAGGGAAAGATAAACGGAGCAAAGTACAGAGAGTTCCTTGATGAAAACCTGCTCCAGAGTGGAGCGAAGGTTCACCTTCCAACAGGATAAAGACCCTAAGCACACAGCCAAGACAACGCAGTCAAAATCAAAAGTAACAGTCAGTATCTGGTGTGGCCACCAGCTGCATTAAGTACTGCAGTGCATCTCCTCCTCATGGACTGCACCAGATTTGCCAGTTCTTGCTGTGAGATGTTACCCCAGTCTTCCACCAAGGCACCTGCAAGTTCCAAAACATTTCTGGGAGGAATGGCCCTAGCCCTCACCCTCCGATCCAACAGGTCCCAGACGGGCTTAATGGGATTGAGATCCGGGCTCTTCGCTGGCCATGGCAGAACACTGACATTCCTGTCTTGCAGGAAATCACGCACAGAACGAGCAGTATGGCTGGTGGCATTGTCATGCTGGAGGGTCATGTCAGGATGAGCCTGCAGGAAGGGTACCACATGAGGGAGGAGGATATCTTCCCTGTAACGCACAGCGTTGAGATTACCTGCAATGACAACAAGCTCAGTCCGATGATGCTGTGACACACCGCCCCAGACCATGACGGACCCTCCACCTCCAAATCGATCCCGCTCCAGAGTACAGGCCTCGGTGTAACGCTCATTACTTCGACGATAAACACGAATCCAACCATCACCCCTGGTGAGACAAAACCGCGACTCGTCAGTGAAGAACACTTTTTGCCAGTCCTGTCTGGTCTAGCGACGGTGGGTTTGTGCCCATAGGCGATGTTGTTGCCGGTGATGTCTGGTGAGGACCTGTCTCACAACAGGCCTACAAACCCTCAGTCCAGCCTCTCTCAGCCTATTGCGGAGAGTCTGAGCACTGATGGAGTGATTGTGCGTTCCTGGTGTAACTCGGGCAGTTGTTGTTGCCATCCTGTACCTGTCCTGCAGGTGTGCAGGTGTTGTTACACGAGATCCGACACTGCGAGGACGATCAGCTGTCCGTCCTGTCTCCCTGTAGCACTGTCTTAGGCGTCTCACAGTACGGACGTTGCAATTTATTGCCCTGGCCACATCTGCAGTCCTCATGCCTCCTTGCAGCATGCCTAAGGCACGTTCACACAGATGAGCAGGGACCCTGGGCATCTTTCTTCTGGTGTTTTTCAGTCAGTAGAAAGGCCTCTTTAGTGTCCTAAGTTTTCATAACTGTGACCTTAATTGCCTACCGTCTGTAAGCTGTTAGTGTCTTAACGACCGTTCCACAGGTGCATGTTCATTAATTGTTTATGGTTCATTGAACAAGCATGGGAAACAGTGTTTAAACCCTTTACAATGAAGATCTGGGAAGTTATTTGGATTTTATAGTTTATATATAATGTGGGTATCATGTGTATATAGTATGTGTTTGTGTATATATATATGTGTGTGTATAATGTGTGTATAATGTGTATATATATGTGTGCGTGTGTGTGTGTGTATATATATATATATATATATAAAATGTATATATAATAAGTGTATGTGTGTTTGTATGTATATATATATACATGTATATGATGTGTGTATAATGTGTGCGTGTGTAGGCAGCACAGCCGGTCCAGGGAGAACATCAACCTGCCTGATGATGAGGTGATGGGAGGAGTTGACGGAGAGGGAGGAGCTACAGAACATTGCCCCTCCCCTAGCCCAGGTACCCTAATGTCTCATTAACATAATGAGATGTAATCTCCCCCCAGGCCCATGTCATTAAAGTAGTAATATGTAGCAATCGCTCCGTGATTGGTTGCCACAATTCTGTTTGTCTAATTTCAGTTTGAGACAAAACAAAACAAGTGTAGAATATTTACATTGTAGTCATTTAGCAGATGCTCTAATCCAGAGCATATCATTGTATACCCAAACTGTGAAATATATTTTCAATAACCTAAAATAATGTTTGAAGCTGGTGTATCAAACACAAACTAAGACAAAACCAAATTTAAGAAAAGGAAGCATATAGAGCACAAAGAACAGATCTACCTCTTCTTAGACTTGCTTACAATGAGAACGACAGATCTATAACTCACATTTCTATGTTAATTTGGGTCACGTCACCCAAAAAGTTATATACTGGATCTTTAACATGTTAATAAATCCAATCAGTTCTATGATGATAAATTAATCTTCTCTTCTCTAGGTCCGTCCATGTCCTCTCCTAGGGCTGCCTCCCCCCTCTCTGCCTCCCCCGTCTCCCCTCCTCTACCCGCTGAGGACAACGACCCTGTCACCGTCACCATCACCGTCATGGCAACGGGCTGAAGATCACACACACATCCATACATACTGGATAATGCTGCGTTCATAACAAGTGGGAAACTCGGCAAATACAATTTGTATTGAAAGTACAGCTATCATGCTCAAAAACATTAGTGTTCAAATACCATACTAATAGATTGTTTTTCATAAATAATGTTTTGCTGTTGCATTTAACTTCCAAAAATGCTGTTATCAAGGTAATTTCCTTAGTATGTGATGTCAGAGTTCAGCATGTGGGAGAAGTCGAGGCTCAGAGATGATAGACGAGTTTCCCACTAGTAATTATCAGTTGGAAGGGCGTGCAAGTGGATTTTTCCAAGTCATGTGCTGGTATTTACCAATATAAGAGATGGTGTGAATGCAGCCTAAGCACCTTCTGTCTGTTCTGCCTTCCAGGTTGAAATAAGAACTGTACTTTATCACAACTTATTTTATTTGATACACAATAAGGGTTACACACCAACACGAGAGAGACAGAGACCTACACCGAGAGACATTTCCTGAATTGATGTGATAATAATAAAGTACAGATGTGTTTATAACATTGTGCACCTTGAAACTACTAGTGTGATGGCCGTAGTTATATTGGCCCGTTGACAATCACCCATATTAGCACACTTCATTTCAAAACTTGACATTTCTCTAGTAAAGGCTACTGATCATAAATAATTTCAGCAAAATGCCTGTGATAAGTGATCAATATGGTCGGTGAGGATCATTTTCTGTTTATGGTCCCAGCTACTGCAACTACACACACCATGTGTGTTACTATCCTTGTGGGGACCTGAAATGTATTTCATTCAAAATCCTTTTCCCTTAGCTTAAAATGGTCTATCCTCATGGGGACCTGGGAAATGTACCCGCGAAGGAGATTTTTCCTTGTTTTACTATCCTGGTGGGGACTTTTGGTGGATTTCCGGTACGCATGAGGATGGTAAAACACGCCGCCTGATGTCTTCTGGTGTGTGTGTTCCTTGACGCAGATGGCATCTGATCATGTGACAGGAAGTGGTATTCTCTGGGTGCTGATGATGTCACTTAGCTTCTGTTTGATCTTCAGGAAGAGACGCTTAAACTCCAGACCATCGCCCTGTAACACACACACACACACACCCTATCAGTATCCATGAAGTGATGCAGGATACTGCAAAGACAGTCAGATATAGTCAACTGAGTGCATTTACAGTTGTATTACACACACACACACACACACACACACACACACACACACACACGTCCGTATCTCCTACCTTGGATAGTCTGAAGTCAAGTAAAACTCTCTCGTCCAGCTCCATGAGATGAACCTTAAATATCAACTTATTGTTCCGTCTATCCAGAGTACTGACGGTTACCTGGGAAACACAGACATGCAACAGGGGTTAAAGGGGCGTGCACCTGGTTAGATAACATGTAACTGGTGGGATCTGAACTAGGGCGGGGTCACATGGCCGACACGTCATATAACTGGTGGGATCTGAACTAGGGCGGGGCCACATGGCCGACACGTCATATAACTGGTGGGATCTGAACTAGGGCGGGGCCAATATGGCCGACATGTCATATAACTGGTGGGATATGAACTAGGGCGGGGCCACATGGCCGACATGTCATATAACTGGTGGGATATGAACTAGGGCGGGGCCAATATGGCTGACATGTCATATAACTGGTGGGATATGAACTAGGGCGGGGCCACATGGCCGACATGTCATATAACTGGTGGGATATGAACTAGGGCGGGGCCACATGGCCGACATGTCATATAACTGGTGGGATATGAACTAGGGCGGGGCCAATATGGCCGACATGTCATATAACTGGTGGGATATGAACTAGGGCGGGGCCAATATGGCCAACATGTCATATAACTGGTGGGATATGAACTAGGGCAGGGCCAATATGGCCGACATGTCATATAACTGGTGGGATATGAACTAGGGCGGGGCCACATGGCCGACATGTCATATAACTGGTGGGATATGAACTAGGGCGGGGCCACATAGCCAACATGTCATATAACTGGTGGGATCTGAACTAGGGCGGGGCCAATATGGCCGACATGTCATATAACTGGTGGGATATGAACTAGGGCGGGGCCAATATGGCCGACATGTCATATAACTGGTGGGATATGAACTTGCAACCAGAAAATGGTGGAGTGATTTCTGCATAATGCATCTTTAAATCACTGTCACAACATTTGGAATAATTTCGGTAGTTATTCTGCCTATTTACTGGAGAGTCATGCGAGAGCGCAGGAATATCAAACACGAGGAACTATGTTTTCATTTTTTATGGTAGATGCTCGGGAAAACTAAAAGTCAGGTCAGTTAAGGGACATGCTTTTATCTCCATCTCTTCATTCAAAGACTCAATCATGGACACTCTTACTGACCGCTGTGGCTGCTTCGCGTGATGTATTGTCGTCTCTACCTTCTTGCCCTTCGTTCTGTTGTCTGAGCCCAATAATGTTTGTTCCATGTTCTGTGCTGCTACCATGTGGTGGTGCTGCCATGCTGTGTTGTCGTGGTGCTGCCATGCTGTGTTGTCGTGGTGCTGCCATGCTGTGTTGTCGTGGTGCTGCCATGCTGTGTTGTCGTGGTGCTGCCATGCTGTGCTGCCATGCTTTGTTGTGGTCTCAGACCTCTATGTTGTGTTGTGGTGTATCTTGTCGTGATGTGTGTTTTGTCCTGTATTTTTAATCCCAGCCCCAGCAAGAGGCCTTTTGGTAGGCTGTCATTGTAAATAAGAATTTGTTCTTAACCGACTTGCCTAGTTAAATAAAGATTAAATAACATTTAAAAAAAAAAAAAAGCTTTGCGTTCAATGTTGGATTGCCCTCACTGCTGCTCGATCAGCCTACTTTTCAGACCTGATTGAGGAGAATAAAAACAAACCAAAACATTTATTTTTGACAGTCTCAAAGCTAACTAAAAAGCAGCATTACCCAAGTGAGGATGGCCTTCACTTCAGCAGTGATGAATTCATGAACTTCTTTGACAAAAAGATCATGATCATTAGAAAGCAAATTACAGACTCCTCTTTGAATCTGCGTATTTCTCCAAAACTCAGTTGTCCTGATTCTGCACAGAACTGCCAGGACCTAGAATCAATGGTGACGTTCAAGATTTTTTATCCTGTATTTCGACACATTCACGAAAATAGTCACGGCCTCTAAACCTTGCAGCTGCCTACTGGACCCTATTCCAACTAAACTACTGAAAGAGCTGCTTCCTGTTTTTGGCCCTCCTATGTTGAACATAGGGCTGACCCCATTTAATCAACTGGCCAATTGTTTGGTCGATAGGCTGTTGGTCGACCGAGATATCTTTAGTCGAGCAGTCGCATAAAAAAAATACAAAATAATTCATGGGGCACAAAACACTTATCTGATTTGCACTTGTTTCAGTGGACTAATTAATCCATTGTGGGGGCCACTGATTCCGTGAGCATCAAACCTCATGCAACGGCAAAATGTCGGACAGAGCAATTTCACAGATGCGGCTGTTTTTAATCTTTGCTAATTCTTCTTCATTAAAACAGCCTGGTATTATTTATTTAGTGTTTACACTGTTCGACACGGGCAAAAAACATATCGTAATCTACCACCACCTGTTTGTCACACATATGCACGCAGCGCTTGCTCATGCAACTTCCTTTTTCCTGATCTCCTCATTGTTATTTACATTTATTATCATCATTTTAATAATCAGTAATGTCGTTATCATTAGTAGGCTCTGTATAGTATCCTTGTATAACCACCATGGAGCTGTAGGCCTAAGAGCGCATCCTGTTTAGTCTTAATACCGTAACTTACTTAGGCCTATATTTCAATATATAGGCTACTTTTATCCATCACTCATTCGTTCATGCCATCACAGCGCATACGAGACATTCATGCTTTGAAATGCAATCAAGCATTTTGGTTTAAATAACAAAGGGAGCTTTGAACAATTAGGCTAAACAATAAATAAAACGCAATTCACTAATGCATGCAACCGTTTTTAGTCTGCTGTAATAAAGGCTTTATATATTCCTTTTTTCCGTTAAAACAGACTCTGGTACACTTGTTAACCCTGTTCTAAATTGTTAGATTGCAATATTTTTTTTTTAAAACAGCAACTGTGTGGCACACAATACTCACAACGCTTGCTCCTATACCCTCCGGTGTCTTCATCTCCTTATAGCAGCCTTGTAAAACCAGCATGGAGCTGGAGGCCTGCTCCTATACCCTCCTTTGGGTTAGGGTTAACCTAACCACCATGGAGCTGCTCCTACACCCTCCTTTGGGTTAGGGTTAACCTAACCACCATGGAGCTGCAGGCCTGCTCCTACACCCTCCTTTGGGTTAGGGTTAACCTAACCACCATGGAGCTGGAGGCCTGCTCCTACACCCTCCTTTGGGTTAGGGTTAACCTAACCACCATGGAGCTGCTCCTACACCCTCCTTTGGGTTAGGGTTAACCTGACCACCATGGAGCTGCTCCTACACCCTCCTTTGGGTTAGGGTTAACCTAACCACCATGGAGCTGCTCCTACACCCTCCTTTGGGTTAGGGTTAACCTAACCACCATGGAGCTGCTCCTACACCCTCCTTTGGGTTAGGGTTAACCTAACCACCATGGAGCTGCTCCTACACCCTCCTTTGGGTTAGGGTTAACCTAACCACCATGGAGCTGCTCCTACACCCTCCTTTGGGTTAGGGTTAACCTAACCACCATGGAGCTGCAGGCCTGCTCCTACACCCTCCTTTGGGTTAGGGTTAACCTAACCACCATGGAGCTGGAGGCCTGCTCCTACACCCTCCTTTGGGTTAGGGTTAACCTAACCACCATGGAGCTGCTCCTACACCCTCCTTTGGGTTAGGGTTAACCTAACCACCATGGAGCTGCTCCTACACCCTCCTTTGGGTTAGGGTTAACCTAACCACCATGGAGCTGCTCCTACACCCTCCTTTGGGTTAGGGTTAACCTAACCACCATGGAGCTGCTCCTACACCCTCCTTTGGGTTAGGGTTAACCTAACCACCATGGAGCTGGAGGCCTGCTCCTACACCCTCCTTTGGGTTAGGGTTAACCTAACCACCATGGAGCTGCTCCTACACCCTCCTTTGGGTTAGGGTTAACCTAACCACCATGGAGCTGCTCCTACACCCTCCTTTGGGTTAGGGTTAACCTAACCACCATGGAGCTGGAGGCCTGCTCCTACACCCTCCTTTGGGTTAGGGTTAACCTAACCACCATGGAGCTGCTCCTACACCCTCCTTTGGGTTAGGGTTAACCTAACCACCATGGAGCTGCAGGCCTGCTCCTATACCCTCCTTTGGGTTAGGGTTAACCTAACCACCATGGAGCTGCTCCTACACCCTCCTTTGGGTTAGGGTTAACCTAACCACCATGGAGCTGGAGGCCTGCTCCTACACCCTCCTTTGGGTTAGGGTTAACCTAACCACCATGGAGCTGCTCCTACACCCTCCTTTGGGTTAGGGTTAACCTAACCACCATGGAGCTGCTCCTACACCCTCCTTTGGGTTAGGGTTAACCTAACCACCATGGAGCTGCTCCTACACCCTCCTTTGGGTTAGGGTTAACCTAACCACCATGGAGCTGGAGGCCTGCTCCTACACCCTCCTTTGGGTTAGGGTTAACCTAACCACCATGGAGCTGGAGGCCTGCTCCTACACCCTCCTTTGGGTTAGGGTTAACCTAACCACCATGGAGCTGCAGGCCTGCTCCTATACCCTCCTTTGGGTTAGGGTTAACCTAACCACCATGGAGCTGGAGGCCTGCTCCTACACCCTCCTTTGGGTTAGGGTTAACCTAACCACCATGGAGCTGGAGGCCTGCTCCTACACCCTCCTTTGGGTTAGGGTTAACCTAACCACCATGGAGCTGCTCCTACACCCTCCTTTGGGTTAGGGTTAACCTAACCACCATGGAGCTGCTCCTACACCCTCCTTTGGGTTAGGGTTAACCTAACCACCATGGAGCTGGAGGCCTGCTCCTACACCCTCCTTTGGGTTAGGGTTAACCTAACCACCATGGAGCTGCTCCTACACCCTCCTTTGGGTTAGGGTTAACCTAACCACCATGGAGCTGCAGGCCTGCTCCTATACCCTCCTTTGGGTTAGGGTTAACCTAACCACCATGGAGCTGCTCCTACACCCTCCTTTGGGTTAGGGTTAACCTAACCACCATGGAGCTGGAGGCCTGCTCCTACACCCTCCTTTGGGTTAGGGTTAACCTAACCACCATGGAGCTGCTCCTACACCCTCCTTTGGGTTAGGGTTAACCTAACCACCATGGAGCTGCTCCTACACCCTCCTTTGGGTTAGGGTTAACCTAACCACCATGGAGCTGCTCCTACACCCTCCTTTGGGTTAGGGTTAACCTAACCACCATGGAGCTGGAGGCCTGCTCCTACACCCTCCTTTGGGTTAGGGTTAACCTAACCACCATGGAGCTGCAGGCCTGCTCCTATACCCTCCTTTGGGTTAGGGTTAACCTAACCACCATGGAGCTGCTCCTACACCCTCCTTTGGGTTAGGGTTAACCTAACCACCATGGAGCTGCAGGCCTGCTCCTACACCCTCCTTTGGGTTAGGGTTAACCTAACCACCATGGAGCTGGAGGCCTGCTCCTACACCCTCCTTTGGGTTAGGGTTAACCTAACCACCATGGAGCTGCTCCTACACCCTCCTTTGGGTTAGGGTTAACCTAACCACCATGGAGCTGGAGGCCTGCTCCTACACCCTCCTTTGGGTTAGGGTTAACCTAACCACCATGGAGCTGCTCCTACACCCTCCTTTGGGTTAGGGTTAACCTAACCACCATGGAGCTGGAGGCCTGCTCCTATACCCTCCTTTGGGTTAGGGTTAACCTAACCACCATGGAGCTGCTCCTACACCCTCCTTTGGGTTAGGGTTAACCTAACCACCATGGAGCTGCTCCTACACCCTCCTTTGGGTTAGGGTTAACCAAACCATGGAGCTGGAGGCCTGCTCCTACACCCTCCTTTGGGTTAGGGTTAACCTAACCACCATGGAGCTGCTCCTATACCCTCCTTTGGGTTAGGGTTAACCTGACCACCATGGAGCTGGAGGCCTGGGTTAACCTGACTTCCCCTCCTGAGCAACCAGTAAACATTAGCCCGTTTCAAGTTTCTTTTTCGCGTCCTCCACATCCATTTTGCTGTAACATGTTACTGGGCTCGGAGTTTGTTATAACCAATTTATTGATGTGATCATGATAGGCTATAGGTCAGGCCCTATTGGGCACATGCATGTGATTCTTACAGGTTTCCAATAAAGAGAGCGAGGGGAGAGGGAATGTTTTTCCTAAACAAATTAGGGATTTCGGTAACAGAACTTCTCAGTAAGAAACTCAATGGCTGAGGCTGCTGCGAACACTAGCCGCGCTGAGGCTGCTGCGAACACTAGCCGCGCTGAGGCTGCTGCGAACACTAGCCGCGCTGAGGCTGCTGCGAACACTAGCCGCGCTGAGGCTGCTGCGAACACTAGCCGCGCTGAGGCTGCTGCGAACACTAGCCGCGCTGAGGCTGCTGCGAACACTAGCCGCGCTGAGGCTGCTACGAACACTAGCCGCGCTGAGGCTGCTACAAACACTAGCCGCGCTGAGGCTGCTACAAACACTAGCCGCGCTGAGGCTGCTGAGGCTGCTACAAACACTAGCCGCGCTGAGGCTGCTACAAACACTAGCCGCGCTGAGGCTGCTACGAACACTAGCCGCGCTGAGGCTGCTGCGAACACTAGCCGCGCTGAGGCTGCTGCGAACACTAGCCGCGCTGAGGCTGCTGCGAACACTAGCCGCGCTGAGGCTGCTGCGAACACTAGCCGCGCTGAGGCTGCTGCGAACACTAGCCGCGCTGAGGCTGCTGCGATCACCAGCCGCGCTGAGGCTGCTGCGATCACCAGCCGCGCTGAGGCTGCTGCGAACACCATCCGCGCTGAGGCTGCTACGAACACCAGCCGCGCTGAGGCTGCTACGAACACTAGCCGCGCTGAGGCTGCTACAAACACTAGCCGCGCTGAGGCTGCTACAAACACTAGCCGCGCTGAGGCTGCTACAAACACTAGCCGCGCTGAGGCTGCTACAAACACTAGCCGCGCTGAGGCTGCTACAAACACTAGCCGCGCTGAGGCTGCTACAAACACTAGCCGCGCTGAGGCTGCTACAAACACTAGCCGCGCTGAGGCTGCTGCGAACACTAGCCGCGCTGAGGCTGCTGCGAACACTAGCCGCGCTGAGGCTGCTGCGAACACTAGCCGCGCTGAGGCTGCTGCGAACACTAGCCGCGCTGAGGCTGCTGCGATCACCAGCCGCGCTGCCTTTTCGCTGCAGTAGGGGGAGCGAGACAACGTGTGCCAATCACACTCGCTGTCATTTTCTTTTTAACCCAGTGTGACCATCAGGCTCTTTGAGTAATTTGTGTCTTAATTATTTAATAAAACAGTGTGCTTAAAGCATCAGACAAGCTCAGTGCAGATGTAGTGATTTATTTTCAAACACATTAGGTGTGTGTCTATATAAGGAAAATCACGGTTAAACATTTAGACTAATTGATTGGTCGAAAGAAAAGGATGACACTCTGTCTACCATAGCACTGAGACCCCTCTACCATAGCACTGAGACCCCTCTACCATAGCACTGAGACCCCTCTACCATAGCACTGAGACCCCTCTACCATAGCACTGAGACCCCTCTACCATAGTACTGAGACCCCTCTACCATAGCACTGAGACCCCTCTACCATAGTCCTGAGACCCCTCTACCATAGCACTGAGACCCCTCTACCGCAGCACTGAGACCCCTCTACCATAGTACTGAGACCCCTCTACCATAGCACTGAGACCATAGCACTGAGACCCCTCTACCATAGCACTGAGACCCCTCTACCATAGCACTGAGACCCCTCTACCACAGCACTGAGACCCCTCTACCACAGCACTGAGACCCCTCTACCACAGCACTGAGACCCCTCTACCACAGCACTGAGACCCCTCTACCATAGCACCGAGACCCCTCTACCATAGCACTGAGACCCCTCTAGCATAGCACTGAGACCCCTCTACCATAGCACTGAGACCCCTCTACCATAGTACTGAGACCCCTCTACCACAGCACTGAGACCCCTCTACCATAGCACTGAGACCCCTCTACCACAGCACTGAGACCCCTCTACCATAGCACTGAGACCCCTCTACCATAGTACTGAGACCATAGCACTGAGACCCCTCTACCATAGCCCTGAGACCCCTCTACCATAGCACTGAGACCCCTCTACCATAGCACTGAGACCATAGCACTGAGACCCCTCTACCATAGTCCTGAGACCCCTCTACCATAGCACTGAGACCCCTCTACCATAGCACTGAGACCCCTCTACCATAGCACTGAGACCCCTCTACCACAGCACTGAGACCCCTCTACCATAGCACTGAGACCATAGCACTGAGACCCCTCTACCATAGCACTGAGACCCCTCTACCATAGTACTGAGACCCCTCTACCATAGCACTGAGACCCCTCTAGCATAGCACTGAGACCCCTCTACCATAGCACTGAGACCCCTCTACCATAGCACTGAGACCCCTCTACCATAGCACTGAGACCCCTCTACCACAGCACTGAGACCCCTCTACCACAGCACTGAGACCCCTCTACCATAGCACTGAGACCATAGTACTGAGACCCCTCTACCATAGCACTGAGACCATAGTACTGAGACCCCTCTACCATAGCACTGAGACCCCTCTACCATAGCACTGAGACCCCTCTACCATAGTACTGAGACCCCTCTACCATAGCACTGAGACCCCTCTACCATAGCACTGAGACCCCTCTACCATAGTACTGAGACCCCTCTACCATAGCACTGAGACCCCTCTACCATAGCACTGAGACCCCTCTACCACAGCACTGAGACCCCTCTACCATAGCACTGAGACCCCTCTACCACAGCACTGAGACCCCTCTACCATAGCACTGAGACCCCTCTACCATAGCACTGAGACCCCTCTACCATAGTACTGAGACCCCTCTACCATAGCACTGAGACCCCTCTACCATAGCACTGAGACCCCTCTACCATAGTACTGAGACCCCTCTACCATAGTACTGAGACCCCTCTACCACAGCACTGAGACCCCTCTACCATAGCACTGAGACCCCTCTACCATAGCACTGAGACCCCTCTACCATAGCACTGAGACCATAGCACTGAGACCCCTCTACCATAGTCCTGAGACCCCTCTACCATAGCACTGAGACCCCTCTACCATAGCACTGAGACCCCTCTACCATAGCACTGAGACCCCTCTACCATAGCACTGAGACCCCTCTACCATAGCACTGAGACCCCTCTACCATAGCACTGAGACCCCTCTACCATAGCACTGAGACCATAGCACTGAGACCCCTCTACCATAGCACTGAGACCCCTCTACCATAGTACTGAGACCCCTCTACCATAGCACTGAGACCCCTCTACCATAGCACTGAGACCCCTCTAGCATAGCACTGAGACCCCTCTACCATAGCACTGAGACCCCTCTACCATAGCACTGAGACCCCTCTACCATAGCACTGAGACCCCTCTACCACAGCACTGAGACCCCTCTACCACAGCACTGAGACCCCTCTACCATAGCACTGAGACCATAGTACTGAGACCCCTCTACCATAGCACTGAGACCATAGTACTGAGACCCCTCTACCATAGCACTGAGACCCCTCTACCATAGCACTGAGACCCCTCTACCATAGTACTGAGACCCCTCTACCATAGCACTGAGACCCCTCTACCATAGCACTGAGACCCCTCTACCGCAGCACTGAGACCCCTCTACCACAGCACTGAGACCCCTCTACCACAGCACTGAGACCCCTCTACCACAGCACTGAGACCCCTCTACCACAGCACTGAGACCCCTCTACCATAGCACTGAGACCCCTCTACCATAGCACTGAGACCCCTCTACCATAGTACTGAGACCCCTCTACCATAGTACTGAGACCCCTCTACCATAGCACTGAGACCCCTCTACCATAGCACTGAGACCCCTCTACCATAGTACTGAGACCCCTCTACCACAGCACTGAGACCATAGCACTGAGACCCCTCTACCATAGCACTGAGACCCCTCTACCATAGCACTGAGACCCCTCTACCATAGTACTGAGACCCCTCTACCATAGCACTGAGACCCCTCTACCATAGCACTGAGACCCCTCTACCACAGCACTGAGACCCCTCTACCACAGCACTGAGACCCCTCTACCATAGCACTGAGACCATAGCACTGAGACCCCTCTACCATAGCACTGAGACCCCTCTACCATAGCACTGAGACCCCTCTACCATAGTACTGAGACCCCTCTACCACAGCACTGAGACCCCTCTACCACAGCACTGAGACCCCTCTACCATAGCACTGAGACCCCTCTACCATAGTACTGAGACCCCTCTACCACAGCACTGAGACCCCTCTACCACAGCACTGAGACCCCTCTACCACAGCACTGAGACCCCTCTACCACAGCACTGAGACCCCTCTATCACAGCACTGAGACCCCTCTACCACAGCACTGAGACCCCTCTACCACAGCACTGAGACCCCTCTACCATAGCACTGAGACCCCTCTACCATAGCACTGAGACCCCTCTACCATAGCACTGAGACCCCTCTACCACAGCACTGAGACCCCTCTACCACAGCACTGAGACCCCTCTACCATAGCACTGAGACCCCTCTACCATAGCACTGAGACCCCTCTACCACAGCACTGAGACCCCTCTACCATAGCACTGAGACCCCTCTACCATAGCACTGAGACCCCTCTACCATAGCACTGAGACCCCTCTACCATAGCACTGAGACCCCTCTACCATAGCACTGAGACCCCTCTACCATAGCACTGAGACCCCTCTATCACAGCACTGAGACCCCTCTACCACAGCACTGAGACCCCTCTACCACAGCACTGAGACCCCTCTACCATAGCACTGAGACCCCTCTACCATAGCACTGAGACCCCTCTACCATAGCACTGAGACCCCTCTACCATAGCACTGAGACCCCTCTACCATAGCACTGAGACCCCTCTACCATAGCACTGAGACCCCTCTACCATAGCACTGAGACCCCTCTACCATAGTACTGAGACCCCTCTACCACAGCACTGAGACCCCTCTACCATAGCACTGAGACCCCTCTACCATAGCACTGAGACCCCTCTACCACAGCACTGAGACCCCTCTACCATAGCACTGAGACCCCTCTACCACAGCACTGAGACCCCTCTACCATAGCACTGAGACCCCTCTACCATAGCACTGAGACCCCTCTACCATAGCACTGAGACCCCTCTACCATAGCACTGAGACCATAGCACTGAGACCCCTCTACCATAGCACTGAGACCCCTCTACCATAGTACTGAGACCTCTCTACCATAGCACTGAGACCCCTCTACCATAGCACTGAGACCCCTCTACCATAGTACTGAGACCTCTCTACCATAGTACTGAGACCCCTCTACCACAGCACTGAGACCCCTCTACCATAGCACTGAGACCATAGTACTGAGACCCCTCTACCATAGTACTGAGACCATAGCACTGAGACCCCTCTACCATAGTACTGAGACCCCTCTACCATAGCACTGAGACCTCTACACTGAGACCCCTCTACCATAGCACTGAGACCCCTCTACCATAGCACTGAGACCCCTCTACCATAGCACTGAGACCCCTCTACCATAGTACTGAGACCATAGCACTGAGACCCCTCTACCATAGCACTGAGACCCCTCTACCATAGTACTGAGACCCCTCTACCATAGCACTGAGACCCCTCTACCATAGCACTGAGACCATAGCACTGAGACCCCTCTACCACAGCACTGAGACCCCTCTACCATAGTACTGAGACCCCTCTACCACAGCACTGAGACCCCTCTACCATAGCACTGAGACCATAGCACTGAGACCCCTCTACCACAGTACTGAGACCCCTCTACCATAGCACTGAGACCCCTCTACCATAGCACTGAGACCCCTCTACCACAGCACTGAGACCCCTCTACCACAGCACTGAGACCCCTCTACCATAGCACTGAGACCCCTCTACCATAGCACTGAGACCCCTCTACCATAGCACTGAGACCACTCGTGAAGTTGGTAAATTACTTTCTAATGGCGTCAGACCGAGGCTCTGCGTCTGTCCTCGTGCTCCTAGACCATAGTGCTGCTTTTGACGCCATTGATCACCACATTCTTTTGGAGAGATTGGAAACCCAAATTGGTCTACAAGGACAAGGTCTTCCCTGGTTCAGATCTCATCTGTCGGAAAGAGAATAAAATGAAGGTAACCTACCTACATGATTACCGCCCCGTAGCACTCATGTTGAAAGACAAGAAGTACATTGAAAGGCTGGCCATGGCTCGTATCAACACCATCATCCCGGAAACCCTTCACCCACTCCAATTCGCATACCGCCCCAACAGATCCAAAGGATGACGCAATCTCAATAGCACTCCACACTTCCCTTTCACACCTGGACAGAAGGAACACCTATGTGAGAATGATGTTCATTGGCTACAGCTCAGCGTTCAACACCATAGTACCCTCCAAGCTCATCATCAAGCTTGAGACCCTGGGTCTCAACCACGCCCTGCGCAACTGGGTCCTGGACTTCCTGACGGGCCGCCCCCAGGTGGTGAAGGTAGGAAACAACATCTCCACCCCGCTGATCCTCAACACTGGGGCCCCCCAGGGGTGCGTGCTCAGCCCTCTCCTGTACTCCCTGTTCACCCACGACTGCGCGGCCATGCACGCCTCCAACTCAATTAAGTTTGCAGACAACAGCAGTGGGCTTGATTACCAACAACAACGAGACAGCCTACAGGGAGGAGGTGAGGGCCCTCGGCGTGTGGTGTCCGGAAAACAACATCTCACTCAACGTCAACAAAACAAAGGAGATGATCGTGGACTTCAGGAAACAGCAGAAGGAGCAGCCCACCTATCCACATCGACGGGTCAGTAGTGGAAAAGGTGGAAAGTTAAGTTCCTCGGCGTACACATCACAGACAAACTGAAATGGTCCACCCACACAGACAGTATGGTGAAGGCAGCGCAAACAGCTTCTATCTCAAGGCCATCAGACTGTTAAACAGCCATCGCTAACACAGAGAGGCTGCTGCCTACATACTGACTCGAATCATTGGCCACTTTAACAAATGGAGTCACTAGTCACTTTAATAATGTTTACATATCTTGTATTACTCATCTCATATGTAAATACTTTATACCATCTATTGCATCTTGCCTATGCTGCTCTGTCATTGCTCATCCATTATATTGTTATTCCATTCATTTACTTGTTTGTGTGCATTAGGTAGTTGTTAGATTACATGTCAGATATTGCTGTACTGTCGGAACTAGAAGCGCAAGCATTTCGCTACACTCGCATTAACATCTGCTAACCATGTGTATGTGACCAAATAACATTTGATTTGATTGATGATGCTTCACTCGCAGTTGTAACCCATATTACCGGCTCTACATTTCATTATATTGCAGTTGGATGCATCTCCATTGGCGGGCCGCATTTTACATTCATAAACCAACATTTTAGCGTTTATAAAAAATGTCTTTACAGGGTTACATATTAATTTCTAGGACACAACCGATGCTTCAGAAGGGTAGCTATAATCAATATAGGCTGCATCCCTCAAATATCTTCTGGTGCTCCGAACTCTTATTGTTCAATATAGGCTGCATCCCTCAAATATCTTCTGGTGCTCCGAACTCTTATTGTTCAATATAGGCTGCATCCCTCAAATATCTTCTGGTGCTCCGAACTCTTATTGTTCAATATAGGCTGCATCCCTCATATCTTCTGGTGCTCCGAACTCTTATTGTTCAATATAGGCTGCATCCCTCAAATATCTTCTGGTGCTCCGAACTCTTATTGTTCTCATAACTTCTGTGAATTGGGAGCACCAATGCTACCAACAAAATGTTTTAATTTAGAGTTGTGCCGAGTCGGACAAAACTAGTATTTGGTGCAGGTGTATTTGAAAAGGTGTGTGTGTAATGTAAAAATGGTTGGTGCATGTATGTCTACCTGGTTGGTGCAGGTGTGTCTGAAGGGGTGTGTGTGTACCTGGTTGGTGCAGGTGTGTCTGAAGGGGTGTGTGTGTGTGTGTGTGTGTGTGTGTGTGTGTGTGTGTGTGTGTGTGTAATGTAAAAATGGTTGGTGCAGGTGTGTCTGAAGGGGTGTGTGTGTGTGTGTGTGTGTGTGTGTGTGTGTGTGTGTGTGTAATGTAAAAATGGTTGGTGCAGGTGTGTGTGTGTGTGTGTGAGTGTGTAATGTAAAAATGGTTGGTGCAGGTGTGTGTGTGTGTGTGTGTGTGTGTGTGTGTGAAATGTAAAAATGGTTGGTGCGGGTGTGTCTGAAGGGGTGTGTGTGTGTAATGTAAAAATGGTTGGTGCAGGTGTGTCTGAAGGGGTGTGTGTGTGTACCTGGTTGGTGCAGGTGTGTCTGAAGGGGTGTGTGTGTGTGTACCTGGTTGGTACAGGTGTGTCTGAAGGGGTGTGTGTACCTGGTTGGTGCAGGTGTGTTTGAAGGTGTGGCCCAGGTCGATACAGGTGTCCCTCAGAGCGGAGCAGGAAGCTGAAGAGTCCAGAGTCGTAAAGAACCTCGTCATCCTCCGAACCAGCCGCTGCCACGGTGTCTACACACACACACACACACACACACACACACACACACACACACACACACACACACACACACACACACACACACACACACACACACACACACACACACACACACACACACACACACACACACACACACACACACACACGAGAGAGAGACAAGGAGATATGTTTAATTGATATAGAAAACAAGCAATAATACCGGAACATAAAAACACAAATTATTTCATGTTAAGTCTCAGGGTCCTTAGCTTAGTGATTTGCTTTGTGGGCACTACGGTGTTGAACACTGATCTGTAGTCAATGAACATCATTCTCACATAGGTGTTCCTTCTGTCCTGGTGGGAAAGGGCAGTGTGGAGTGCAATAGAGATTGCATCATCTGTGGATCTGTTTGGGCGGTATGCAAATTGGAGTGGGTCTAGGGTTTCTGGGATAATGGTGTTGATGTGAGCCATTACCAGTCTTTCAAAGCACTTCATGACTACAGACGTGAGTGCTACGGGTCTGTAGTCATTTAGGCAGGTTACCTTTGTGTTCTTGGGCACAGGGACTATGGTGGTCTGCTTGAAACATGTAGGTATTACAGACTCGGCCAGGGAGAGGTTGAAGCATGCATTCAAGCAGACCACCATAGTCCCTGGGCCCAAGAAAGCGAAGGTAACCTGCCTACATGAGCCATGAAGTGCTTTGAAAGGCTGGTCATGGCTCACATCAACACCATCCCAGAAACCCTAGACCCACTCCCAATTTGCATAGCACCCAACAGATCACACAATCTTGATCACACTGCCCTTTCCCACCTGGACAGAAGGAACACCTATGTGAGAATACTATTCATTGACTACAGCTCAGCTTTCAACACCATAGTGCCCTCAAAGCAAATCACTAAGCTAAGGACCCTGGGACTAAACACCTCCCTCTGCAACTGGATCCTGGACTCCCTGACGGGCCGTCCCCAGGTGGTGAGGGTAGGTAACAACATGTCTGCCACGCTGATCCTCAACACAGGGGCCCCTCAGCGGTGCGTACTCAGTCCCCTCCTGTACTCCCTGTTCACCCAAGGCTGCGTGGCCAAGCACCACTCCAACACCATCATTAAGTTTGCTGACGACACAACAGTGGTAGGCTTGATCAGACAACGAGAGCCTGGAGGTCAGAGACCTGGCCGTGTGGTGCCAGGAGAACAACCTCTCCCTCAATGTGATCAAGACAAAGGAGCAGATCGTGGACTACAGGAAAAGGAGGGCCGAACAAGCCCCCATTAACATCGATGGGGCTGTAGTGGAGCGTGTCGAGAGTTTAAAGTTCCTTGGTGTCCACATCACCAACGAACTATCATGGTCCAAACACACCAAGACAGTCGTGAAGAGGGTACGACAAAACCTTTTCCCCCTCAGGAGACCGCAAAGATTTGGCATGGGTCCCCAGATCCTCAAAAAGTTCTACAGCTGCACCATCGAGAGCATCCTGACCGGTTGCATCACGGTCTGGTATGGCAACTGCTCGGCATAGAGGGTAGCGCATACAGCGCAGTACATCAGTACGGCCAAGCTTCCTGACATCCAGGACCTCTACACTAGGCGGTGTCAGAGGAAGGCCCCAAAAATTGTCAAAAGACTCCAGTCACCCAAGTTACAGCCTGTTCTCTCTGCTACCGCACGGCAAGCGATACCGGAGCGCCAAGTCTAGTTCCAAAAGGCTCCTCCACAGCTTCTACCCCCAAGCCAAAAGACTGCTGAACAATTAATAAAATGGCCACCGGACTATTTACATTGACACCCCCCCCCTCGAGTTTTTACACTGCTGCTACTCGCTGTTGATTATCTATGCAGTCACTTTACCCATAACTAAATGTAGAAATGACCTCGACTAACCTGCACATTGACTCTGTACCGGTACCCCCTGTATATAGCCTCCACATTGACTCTGTACCGGTACCCCCTGTATATAGCCTCCACATTGACTCTGTACTGGTACCCCCTGTATATAGCCTCCACATTGACTCTGTACCGGTACCCCCTGTATATAGCCTCCACATTGACTCTGTACCGGTACCCCCTGTATATAGCCTCCACATTGACTCTGTACCGGTACCCCCTGTATATAGCCTCCACATTGACTCTGTACCGGTACCCCCTGTATATAGCCTCCACATTGACTCTGTACCGGTAGCCCCTGTATATAGCCTCCACATTGACTCGGTACAGGTACCCCCTGTATATAGCCTCCACATTGACTCTGTACCGGTACCCCCTGTATATAGCCTCCACATTGACTCTGTACCGGTACCCCCTGTATATAGCCTCCACATTGACTCTGTACTGGTACCCCCTGTATATAGCCTCCACATTGACTCTGTACCGGTACCCCCTGTATATAGCCTCCACATTGACTCTGTACCGGTACCCCCTGTATATAGCCTCCACATTGACTCTGTACCGGTACCCCCTGTATATAGCCTCCACATTGACTCGGTACTGGTACCCCCTGTATATAGCCTCATTGTTATTTTATAACATTTTTTACTTTAGTTTATTTGGTAAATATTTACTTAACTATTTCTTGAACTGCATTGTTGGTTAAGGGCTTGTAAGTATTTCATGGTAAGGTCTACACTTGAAGTCGGTGCATGTGACAAATAAAATTTGATTTGATCCTCTCAATCAGTACGACGTGAGACATTTTGACAGAAGTATCTAAATTCTAGTACAGAACTGTTGTCCACGTTTCCATGTTGTAGAATATAAAAAGTACCAAAGTTCAGTATAACCGTGCAACACTAGTGTGTGTGAGTGGTACCTGGCTGGGTCCAGGCGTGCCCAGTAGCTGACTCCCCAGCAGCATGTTGTCTGGTCTGGCCGGCTGAGAGAAGCTGACCTGGTCTGGCACTCCGACACACACACTTCCCTCCCACACACCGAGCGCTGGGTCTGGCTGGGAGCTGGAGAACTGCACCCTATCACTACACACACACACACACACACACACACACACACACACACACCATTACTCCGCTGCTCCCAACTCCCCCTGAGAGTGGGGTCACAGCCAGGGTCTGCCACTATCGACGGCCACCCTGGAGAAATTAGGGTTAAGTGTCTTGCTCAAGAGCACATCGGCAAATTCTACACATTCAAACTATTAACCGTTCAGTGACTGGCCCAATGCGCTAGGTTTCCTGCCGCCCGTAGCAACACTAGACACAAACACACACAAACAATAACAGTTATAAAACAACCCACCTGTTGTTCCTGTGTAGTAGTAGTCTGTCAGAGCGTAGCAGGTTGTTGTGAGAGGCTACGGGTGTGAAGGTCTGAATGAACCACGGGTCGGTCTTCAGATCAGAGATAGATAGCCTCTCTTCTGGCAAAGCCTGGAGTAGTTTAGATAGTAGGCCTAAACCCACATCAATAAATACAATTATATATAACCGAATACATGTATGTCTAAACTCCACAGTTCTATCTACTGGTGTGTGTATGTCACACACTCGAAAGTTTTGGCTCAATTAGAAAAGTCCTTGTTTTTGAAAGAAAAGCTATTTTTTTGTCCATTAAAATAACATCAAATTGA
The DNA here is from genome assembly GCF_965601325.2 of Salmo salar. Taxonomy (NCBI): domain Eukaryota; kingdom Metazoa; phylum Chordata; class Actinopteri; order Salmoniformes; family Salmonidae; genus Salmo; species Salmo salar. The sequence continues at coordinate 125,497,430 of NC_138301.1, read as the reverse complement.
TCAAAAATACAGTGTAGACACTGAAGATCTCATACAACGCTGTGTACTACTCCCTTCACAGAACAGAGCAAACTGGCTCTAACCAGAATAGACAGAGGAGTGGGAGGCCCCGGTGCACAACTGAGCAAGAGGACAAGTACATTAGAGTGTCTAGTTTGAGAAACAGATGCCTCACAAGTCCTCAACTGGCAGCTTCATTAATTAGTACCGGCAAAACACCAGTCTCAACGTCAACAGTGAAGAGGCGACTCCGGGATGCTGCCCTTCTAGGCAGAGTTCCTCTGTCCAGTGTCTGTGTTCTTTTGCCCATCTTAATCTTTTCTTTTTATTGGCCAGTCTGAGATATGGCTTTTTCTTTGCAACTCTGCCTAGAAGGGCAGCATCCCGGAGTCGCCTCTTCACTGTTGACGTTGAGACTGGTGTTTTGTAGGGGTGTCTTTTTTTAAGTAGGAAAGTCAGTTAAGAACAAATACTTATTTACAATGACGGCCTAGCAAAAGGCCTCCTGCAGGGACGGTAGCTGCTACTGAACTAGTTAAATGGCCAGTTTTTTTGCTTCTTTAAATCAGAACAACAGTTTTGAGCTGTGCTAACATACTTGCAAAAGGGTTTTCTAATTGTCTGGGTTGTCTGGGTTGGCGCCCCCCCCTTGGGTTGAGCCGTGGCGGAGATCTCTGTGGGCTATACTCGGCCTTGTCTCAGGATGGTAAGTTGGTGGTTGAAGATATCCCTCTAGTGGTGTGGGGGCTGTGCTTTGGCAAAGTGGGTGGGGTTATATCCTGCCTGTTTGGCCCTGTCCGGGGGTATTGTCGGATGGGGCCACAGTGTCTTCTGATCCCTCCTGTCTCAGCCTCCAGTATTTATGCTGCAGTAGTTTATGTGTCGGGGGGCTAGGGTCAGTCTGTTACATCTGGAGTATTTCTCTTGTCTTATCCGGTGTCCTGTGAGAATTTAAATATGCTCTCTCTAATTCTCTCTTTCTCTCGGAGGACCTGAGCCCTAGGACCATGCCTCAGGACTACCTGGTATGATGACTCCTTGCTGTCCCCAGTCCACCTGGCCGTGCTGCTGCTCCAGTTTCAACTGTTCTGCCTGCGGCTATGGAACCCTGACCTGTTCACCGGACGTGCTTGTTGCACCCTCGACAACTACTATGATTATTATTATTTGACCATGCTGGTCATTTATGAACATTTTAACATCTTGACCATGTTCTGTTATAATATCCACCCTGCACAGCCAGAAGAGGACTGGCCACCCCTCATAGCCTGGTTCCTCTCTAGGTTTTGGCTTTTCTAGGGAGTTTTTCCTAGCCACCGTGCTTCTACACCTGCATTGCTTGCTGTTTGGGGTTTTAGGCTGGGTTTCTGTACAGCACTTTAATATAATCAGCTGATGTAAGAAGGGCTTTATAAATAAATTTGATTTGATCAATAAGCCTTTTAAAATGATAAACTTGAATTAGCTAACACAACGTGCCATTGGAACACAGGAGTGATGGTTGCTGATAATGAGCCTCTGAACGCCTATGTAGATATTCCATTAAAAAAGCCGTTTCCAGCTACAATAGTCATTTACAACAATAATGTCTTCACTGTATTTCTGATCAATTTGATGTTATTTTAATGGACCAAAAAACTGCTTTAAAAAAAAAAGAGTAAACAATTTAATCAAGAACATTTCTAAGTGACCCCAAACTTTTAAAAGGTAGTGTATTATATATACCCATTATATATACAGATCTATTATATATATATTATATTATATTATATATACACACACATCATATCTCTATATAGAACCATGGAGTTCAGACACATCAATAAATACAGTTGGAGTCGGAGGTTTACATTCACTTAGGTTGGAGTCAATAAAACTCATTTTTCAACCACTCCACACATTTCTTGTTAACAAACTATAGTTTTGGCAAGTCGGTTAGGACATCTACTTTGTCCATGACAAGTAATTTTCCAACAATTGTTTACAGACAGATTATTTCACTTATAACTCACTGTATCACAATTCCAGTGGGTCAGAAGTTTACATACACTAAGTTGACTGTGCCTTTAAACAGCTTGGAAAATTCCAGAAAATTATGTCATGGCTTTAGAAGCTTCTGATAGGCTATTTGACATCATTTGAGTCAGTTGGAGGTGTACCTGTGGATGTATTTCAAGGCCTACCTTCAAACTCAGTGCCTCTTTGCTTGACATCATGGGAAAATCAAAAGAAATCAGCCAAGACCTCAGAAAAAAAATTGTGGACCTCCACAAGTCTGGTTCATCCTTGGGAGCAATTTCCAAACGCCTGAAGGTACCACGTTCATCTGTACAAACAATAGTACGCAAGTATAAACACCATGGGACCACACAGCCGTCATACCGCTCAGGAAGGAGACACGTTCTGTCTCCTAGAGATTAATGTACTTTGGTGCGAAAAGTGCAAATCAATCCCAGAACAACAGCAAAGGACCTTGTGAAGATGCTGGAGGAAACAGGTACAAAAGTATCTACATCCACAGTAAAACGAGTCCTATATCGACATAACCTGAAAGGCCGCTCAGCAAGGAAGAAGCCACTGCTCCAAAACCGCCATAAAAAAGCCAGACTACGGTTTGCAACTGCACATGGGGACAAAGCTCGTACTTTTTGGAGAAATGTCCTCTGGTCTGATGAAACAAAAATAGAACTGTTTGGCCATAATGACCATCGTTATGTTTGGAGGAAAAAGGGGGAGGCTTGCAAGCTGAAGAACAACATCCCAACCGTGAAGCATGGGGGTGGCAGCATCATGTTGTGGGGGTGCTTTGCTGCAGGAGGGACTGGTGCACTTCACAATATAGATGGCATCATGAGAAAGGAAACTTTGTGGATATATTGAAGCAACATCTCAAGACATCAGTCAGGAAGTTAAAGCTTGGTCACAAATGGGTCTTCCAAATGGACAATGACCCCAAGCATACTTCCAAAGTTGTGGCAAAATGGCTTAAGGACAACAAAGTCAAGGTATTGGAGTGGCCATCACAAAGCCCTGAACTCAATCCCATAGAAAATGTGTGGGCAGAACTGAAAAAGTGTGTGTGAGCAAGGAGGCCGACAAACCTGACTCAGTTACACCAGCTCTGTCAGGAGGAATGGGCCAAAATTCACCCAATTTATTGTGGGAAGCTTGTGGAAGGCTACCCGAAACGTTTGACCCAAGTTAAACAATTTAAAGGCAGTGCTACCAAATACTAATTGAGTGTATGTAAACTTCTGACCTACTGGGAATGTGATGAAAGAAATAAAAGCTGAAATAAATCACTCTACTATTATTCTGACATTTCACATTCTTAAAATAAAGTGTTGATCCTAACTGACCTAAGACAGGGAATTTTTACTAGGATTAAATGTCAGGAATTGTGAAAAACGGAACTTAAATGTATTTGGTTAAGGTGTACGTAAACTTCCGACTTCACCTGCATATAGAATCATGGAGTTTAGACAATAGATCCATGGAGTTGACACAAATCTATATTTATATCTATCTATACACACATTTCTATATCTCTATATATATATATCTATCTATCCACACACATTTCTCTCTATATATATAGGGGGGGGGTGTGGGGTCTTACTGAGGGGGGTGTGTTTAATCTTCTTCCAGGGGGAGAGGTAGGTCTTCTTCTGCAGCCAATCAGAATATTCCTGGCAGCTCTCGCTGGGCTGGTCCCACGGCAACTCTGTAACCATAGCAACACGGTCACACACACACAGAGGTTCCAGAGCAACTTTCCAATGTCACACAAACTGTTCACTTCATATTTTAAGTATCCCTATATTTCTGTTATTAGTGTGCCTGCGCAGGAGTCTCGTTGTAGATGAACCAGGTATTGTACTAAACTAAACTGGAACCTTGTCGTATTTGAGTTCACACACACCACCCTTACCTCCAGCCAGCATGGCGGTGAGGACGATGCCGCAGGCCCAGACGTCAGCTGGTTGAGCGCTGAACTCTGATTTGCTGAGCAGCTCAGGCGCGACGTACGGAAGAGTTCCACACAGCCTGTTCAGACGCCGCTCTCGCCCACGGTGACGGAACATCGTAGCTAGACCGAAGTCCGACAACTTCAGGTTATCTACACACACACACAAGTAGCAGAACACAGTATACACCATTATGTCAAAGTCAAATGAGCACTACTAGCACACACTCAGTCAAAACACACACACACCTTTATCGTCCAGGAGAATGTTCTCAGGCTTGATGTCTCTGTGGGTGATACCTACACTGTGGAGATATTCCTAGAGGGAGAGCAGGGGAGAGGGAGTGCGGGGGAGAGGGAGAGCAGGGGAGAGGGAGAGCAGGGGAGAGGGAGAGCAGGGGAGAGGGAGAGCAGGGGAGAGGGAGAGCAGGGGAGAGGGAGAGCAGGGGAGAGGGAGAGCAGGGGAGAGGGAGTGCGGGGGAGAGGGAGTGCGGGGGAGAGGGAGAGCAGGGGAGAGGGAGAGCAGGGGAGAGGGAGAGCAGGGGAGAGGGAGTGCGGGGGAGAGGGAGAGCAGGGGAGAGGGAGAGCAGGGGAGAGGGAGTGCGGGGGAGAGGGAGAGCAGGGGAGAGGGAGAGCAGGGGAGAGGGAGAGCAGGGGAGAGGGAGTGCGGGGGAGAGGGAGAGCAGGGGAGAGGGAGAGCAGGGGAGAGGGAGTGCGGGGGAGAGGGAGAGCAGGGGAGAGGGAGAGCAGGGGAGAGGGAGAGCAGGGGAGAGGGAGTGCGGGGGAGAGGGAGAGCGGGGGAGAGGGAGTGCGGGGGGAAGAGGGCGAGCGAGAGAGAGCGCGTGGGGGAAGAGAGAGAGAGATTAAATCCAGTATATGCCATTTAGCAGATGCTTTTATCTAAAATGACATTTTACATATGGGTGGTCCCAGGAATCAAACCCCAAGCGCCATGCTCTACCAACTGAGCTACAGAAGACCATGGATGATCAAGACTGCAAGTCTACTCTAGGGCCCCCCTGACCTCTAGGCCCCCCCCCCCCCCCCCCCGACCTCTAGGGGCCTTCCCCCCCCGACCTCTAGGGGCGCTGCATAGTTAAAGAATAGCTAGGCCTATGTAAAGGACATCATGCTGATTGCGTCGGGAGTACCACTTCCTCCCGATTCGGCCCATACCTGGTGTGAACTCGGGACCTCTGCCTTGCTAGCACACGTGACCCGTCCTCCTGAGATTGTATCTGCTACTCTAATGAACAGCATATAGATAAAGGAACCAAGCGAGAACACAACCCTTACAGCTCAGTACCCTCGAATGCCGGAGGGTATTGACAAAAAAGGACATTGCAACAACGCTACACCCTGTTTCTGCCTCAGTCCCTTTAACCCCGACCTCTAACCCTCCTGGATAACTGTCACTCACCACAGCTGCTATCAACTGCTGGAAAAACCTGTGAGCTTCTCTCTCTGGCATCCCCAAATCAGGCTCTGAGAGAGAGAGAGAGAGAGAGAGAGAGAGAGAGAGAAGTAGAGTTGTTTAAGTGTGAGATGGCCCCTAGCCTGAGATAGGATTCAAATCAGCCAATCTCAGTGTTGTGATTGGCTGCTGGCTCTATCAGTCTCACCAATCCTGTCGAATAGCTCTCCACCGCTGCAGTACTCCAGGAACAGATAGACAGTCGGCCCCTCCCTCCGGTGGCCGAAGAAACGCACTACGTTAGGATGGGACAGAACCTGTAACGAAACACACAACCAACAAATCCATGAGAAAGCAAAAAATATTAAAATATCGATGATATATATAATATATATATATCATCGATATTTTAAAAAATATATATATTTCTTTTTAAATCAATGACCAATATATATTTTTTTCAGATGATAAATAAAACGACAAAGACATAAGTCAGAAAGACAGACAGACAGAGACAGGTAGGCGGGCAGACAGACAGAGACAGGTAGGCGGGCAGACAGACAGAGACAGGTAGGCGGGCAGACAGACAGAGACAGGTAGGCGGGCAGACAGACAGAGACAGGTAGGCGGGCAGACAGACAGAGACAGGTAGGCGGGCAGACAGACAGAGACAGGTAGGCGGGCAGGCAGACAGAGACAGGTAGGCAGGCAGGCAGACAGACAGAGACAGGTAGGCAGGCAGACAGACAGAGACAGGTAGGTAGGCAGGCAGACAGACCTGCTGTTTTCTACTCTCTCTACCGCACCTGCTGTCTAACTCTGAATGATCGGCTATGAAAAGCCAATTGACATTTTCTCCTGAGGTGCTGACTTGTTGCACCCTCGGACAACCACTGTGATTATTATTTGACCCTGCTGGTCATCTATGAACATTTGAACAACTTGACCATGTTCTGTTATAATATCCACCCTGCACAGCCAGAAGAGGACTGGCCACCCCTAATAGCCTGGTTCCTCTCTACCCAGTACAGCCAGTAGAGGACTGGCCACCCCTAATAGCCTGGTTCCTCTCTACCCAGTACAGCCAGTAGAGGACTGGCCACCCCTCAGAGCCTGGTTCCTCTGGTCTACCCAGTACAGCCAGTAGAGGACTTGCCACCCCTCAGAGCCTGGTTCCTCTCTAGGTTTCTTCCTAGGTTCCTGCCTTTCGAGGGAGTTTTTCCTAGCCGCCGTGCTTCTACACCTGCATTGCTTGCTGTTTGAGGTTTTATGCTGGGTTTCTGTACAGCACTTTGAGATATCAGCTGATGTAAAAAGGGCTTTATAAATACATTAGACAGACAGACAGAGACAGACAGAGACAGACAGAGACAGACAGACAGACAGACAGACCAGGGTTGGGTAGGTTACTTTCTAAATGTAATAAGTTAGTTACAATTTACCTGTCTAAAATTGTAATCAGTAACGTAACTTTCAGATTACCTGAACTCAGTAATGTAATCTGATTACATTCTGTTACTTTTAGATTACTTTCCCCTTAAGAGGCATTACAAGACAAAAGCATGTTACCAACTGAACGACATCTATTGATTTATCCTGCAATGTTAAAGTTTACATAGCTGGCCATATATGGATGTTACCGTTTACTTTATGGGTTGGTTATGTAGGCTTCTGCTAACCCATCGCTTTCTACTACATATAATAATACGATTCAATTATATCTTTACATTAAAAATCTATCAGAATTACAGTCATTCCAATAAACCCCTATTACCCGGCAGGTAGCCTAGTGGTTAGAGTGGAGGGGAGGCAGGTAGCCTAGCGGTTAGAGTGGGGGGGGGGGGGGGGGAGGCAGGTAGCCTAGTGGTTAGAGTGGAGGGGGGGGAGGCAGGTAGCCTAGTGGTTAGAGTGGAGGGGGGGGGAGGCAGGTAGCCTAGTGGTTAGAGTGGAGGGGGGGGGAGGCAGGTAGCCTAGTGGTTAGAGTGGAGGGGGGGGGAGGCAGGTAGCCTAGTGGTTAGAGTGGAGGGGGGGGGAGGCAGGTAGCCTAGTGGTTAGAGTGGAGGGGGGGGGAGGCAGGTAGCCTAGTGGTTAGAGTGGAGGGGGGGGGAGGCAGGTAGCCTAGTGGTTAGAGTGGAGGGGGGGGGAGGCAGGTAGCCTAGTGGTTAGAGTGGAGGGGGGGGGAGGCAGGTAGCCTAGTGGTTAGAGTGGAGGGGGGGGAGGCAGGTAGCCTAGCGGTTAGAGTGGAGGGGGGAGGCAGGTAGCCTAGCGGTTAGAGTGGAGGGGGGAGGCAGGTAGCCTAGCGGTTAGAGTGGAGGGGCGGCAGGTAGCCTAGCGGTTAGAGTGGAGGGGCGGCAGGTAGCCTAGCGGTTAGAGTGTAGGGGAGGCAGGTAGCCTAGCGGTTAGAGTGGAGGGGCGGCAGGTAGCCTAGCGGTTAGAGTGGAGGGGCGGCAGGTAGTCTAGCGGTTAGAGTGGAGGGGAGGCAGGTAGCCTAGCGGTTAGAGTGGAGGGGCGGCAGGTAGCCTAGCGGTTAGAGTGGAGGGGCGGCAGGTAGCCTAGCGGTTAGAGTGGAGGGGCGGCAGGTAGCCTAGCGGTTAGAGTGGAGGGGCGGCAGGTAGCCTAGCGGTTAGAGTGGAGGGGCGGCAGGTAGCCTAGCGGTTAGAGTGGAGGGGCGGCAGGTAGCCTAGCGGTTAGAGTGGAGGGGAGGCAGGTAGCCTAGCGGTTAGAGTGGAGGGGGGCAGGTAGCCTAGCGGTTAGAGTGGAGGGGCGGCAGGTAGCCTAGCGGTTAGAGTGGAGGGGGGCAGGTAGCCTAGTGGTTAGAGTGGAGGGGCGGCAGGTAGTCTAGTGGTTAGAGTGGAGGGGCGGCAGGTAGTCTAGTGGTTAGAGTGGAGGGGCGGCAGGTAGTCTAGCGGTTAGAGTGTAGGGGCGGCAGGTAGCCTAGCGGTTAGAGTGTAGGGGCTGCAGGTAGCCTAGCGGTTAGAGTGTAGGGGCTGCAGGTAGCCTAGCGGTTAGAGTGTAGGGGAGGCAGGTAGCCTAGCGGTTAGAGTGGAGGGGCGGCAGGTAGCCTAGCGGTTAGAGTGGAGGGGCGGCAGGTAGCCTAGCGGTTAGAGTGTAGGGGAGGCAGGTAGCCTAGCGGTTAGAGTGGAGGGGCGGCAGGTAGCCTAGCGGTTAGAGTGGAGGGGCGGCAGGTAGCCTAGCGGTTAGAGTGGGGGGGGGGGGGGCAGGTAGCCTAGCGGTTAGAGTGGAGGGGGGGGGAGGCAGGTAGCCTAGTGGTTAGAGTGGAGGGGCGGCAGGTAGTCTAGCGGTTAGAGTGTAGGGGCTGCAGGTAGCCTAGCGGTTAGAGTGTAGGGGCTGCAGGTAGCCTAGCGGTTAGAGTGTAGGGGAGGCAGGTAGCCTAGCGGTTAGAGTGGAGGGGCGGCAGGTAGCCTAGCGGTTAGAGTGGAGGGGCGGCAGGTAGCCTAGCGGTTAGAGTGTAGGGGAGGCAGGTAGCCTAGCGGTTAGAGTGGAGGGGCGGCAGGTAGCCTAGCGGTTAGAGTGGAGGGGCGGCAGGTAGCCTAGCGGTTAGAGTGGGGGGGGGGGGGGGGGGGGCAGGTAGCCTAGCGGTTAGAGTGGAGGGGGGGGGAGGCAGGTAGCCTAGTGGTTAGAGTGGAGGGGGGGGGAGGCAGGTAGCCTAGTGGTTAGAGTGGAGGGGGGGGGAGGCAGGTAGCCTAGTGGTTAGAGTGGAGGGGGGGGAGGCAGGTAGCCTAGTGGTTAGAGTGGAGGGGGGGGAGGCAGGTAGCCTAGTGGTTAGAGTGGAGGGGGAGGCAGGTAGCCTAGTGGTTAGAGTGGAGGGGAGGCAGGTAGCCTAGTGGTTAGAGTGGAGGGGGGGGCGGCAGGTAGCCTAGTGGTTAGAGTGGAGGGGAGGCAGGTAGCCTAGTGGTTAGAGTGGAGGGGGGGGCGGCAGGTAGCCTAGTGGTTAGAGTGGAGGGGAGGCAGGTAGCCTAGTGGTTAGAGTGGAGGGGGGGGCGGCAGGTAGCCTAGTGGTTAGAGTGGAGGGGAGGCAGGTAGCCTAGTGGTTAGATTGGAAGGGAGGCAGGTAGCCTAGTGGTTAGAGTGTAGGGGCGGCAGGTATCCTAGTGGTTAGAGTGGAGGGGCGGCAGGTAGCCTAGTGGTTAGAGTGTAGGGGAGGCAGGTAGCCTAGTGGTTAGAGTGTAGGGGAGGCAGGTAGCCTAGTGGTTAGAGTGTAGGGGAGGCAGGTAGCCTAGTGGTTAGAGTGGAGGGGAGGCAGGTAGCCTAGTGGTTAGAGTGGAGGGGAGGCAGGTAGCCTAGCGGTTAGAGTGGAGGGGAGGCAGGTAGCCTAGCGGTTAGAGTGAAGGGGAGGCAGGTAGCCTAGCGGTTAGAGTGGAGGGGCGGCAGGTAGCCTAGCGGTTAGAGTGGAGGGGCGGCAGGTAGCCTAGCGGTTAGAGTGGAGGGGCGGCAGGTAGCCTAATGGTTAGAGTGGAGGGGCGGCAGGTAGCCTAGCGGTTAGAGTGGAGGGGAGGCAGGTAGCCTAGCGGTTAGAGTGGAGGGGCGGCAGGTAGCCTAGTGGTTAGAGTGGAGGGGCGGCAGGTAGCCTAGTGGTTAGAGTGGAGGGGGGGCAGGTAGCCTAGTGGTTAGAGTGGAGGGGAGGCAGGTAGCCTAGTGGTTAGAGTGGAGGGGGGGCCAGGTAGCCTAGTGGTTAGAGTGGAGGGGGGGGCGGCAGGTAGCCTAGTGGTTAGAGTGGAGGGGAGGCAGGTAGCCTAGTGGTTAGAGTGGAGGGGAGGCAGGTAGCCTAGCGGTTAGAGTGGAGGGGAGGCAGGTAGCCTAGTGGTTAGAGTGGAGGGGAGGCAGGTGGCCTAGCGGTTAGAGTGGAGGGGCGGCAGGTGGCCTAGTGGTTAGAGTGGAGGGACGGCAGGTAGCCTAGTGGTTATAGTGGAGGGGAGGCAGGTAGCCTAGTGGTTAGAGTGTAGGGGAGGCAGGTAGCCTAGTGGTTAGAGTGGAGGGGAGGCAGGTAGCCTAGTGGTTAGAGTGGAGGGGAGGCAGGTAGCCTAGTGGTTAGAGTGGAGGGGAGGCAGGTGGCCTGTTCTTAACTGACTTGCCTCGTTAAATAAATAAAAATGTTAAGGAATAGGACTTGGAAGAATAGATTAGCCAAATTGTTTTACTTGAGAATGACCCCAATACTAAGGACTTATTAGCCAGCCCTACTCTGTTTATGAATTTGTTGTCATGGAGAAGTGATTGGGCTCATTGATTTGAGTTCAAAAATAAATACCCCGCTCATGGAAGGTGATGCTTTGCCAAGAGTGTGCAAAGCTGTCATCAAGGCAAAGGTTGGCTACTTTGAATAATCAAAAATATATTTGGCTTTGTTTAACACTTTTTTGGTTACTACATTATTCCATATGTGTTATTTCATAGTTTTGATGTCTTCATTATTATTCTACAATGTAGAAAAAAGTTTTAAAAAAAAATTAAAAAAAATGAATGTAGGCGTGTGCAAACTTGACTGGTACTGTATAAAAATTCAGCAAAATAAGAAACGTCTTCTCACTGTCAACTGCGTTTATTTTCAGCAAACTGAACAAGTTCCACAGACATGGAATAATGTGTCCCTGTTTAGTGTCCTATGTTTTCATAACTGTGACCTTAATTGCCTACCGTCTGTAAGCTGTTAGTGTCTTAACGACCGGTCCACAGGTGCATGTTCATTAGTTGTTTATGGTTCATTGAACCAGCAGGGGAACCAGTGTTTAAACCCTTTACAATGTTATTTGTTGCCAAGACGTCACTGCAAATGACACTCAAGTCTTGAGAAAAAAAAACAATACACTAATATTGCAGTTACCACGACAGCCTTTATAATAGAACGCTTGTTACCGCGACAGCCTTTATAATAGAACGCTTGTTACCACGACAGCCTTTATAATAGAACGCTTGTTACCGCGACAGCCTTTACAATAGAACGCTTGTTACCGCGACAGCCTTTATAATAGAACGCTTGTTACCACGACAGCCTTTATAATAGAACGCTTGTTACCACGACAGCCTTTATAATAGAACGCTTGTTACCACGACAGCCTTTATAATAGAACGCTTGTTACCGCGACAGCCTTTACAATAGAACGCTTGTTACCGCGACAGCCTTTATAATAGAACGCTTGTTACCACGACAGCCTTTATAATAGAACGCTCGTTACCACGACAGCCTTTATAATAGAACGCTCGTTACCACGACAGCCTTTATAATAGAACGCTTGTTACCACGACAGCCTTTATAATAGAACGCTTGTTACCACGACAGCCTTTATAATAGAACGCTTGTTACCACGACAGCCTTTATAATAGAACGCTTGTTACCACGACAGCCTTTATAATAGAACGCTTGTTACCACGACAGCCTTTATAATAGAACGCTTGTTACCGCGACAGCCTTTACAATAGAACGCTTGTTACCGCGACAGCCTTTACAATAGAACGCTTGTTACCGCGACAGCCTTTACAATAGAACGCTTGTTACCGCGACAGCCTTTACAATAGAACGCTTGTTACCGCGACAGCCTTTACAATAGAACGCTTGTTACCGCGACAGCCTTTACAATAGAACGCTTGTTACCGCGACAGCCTTTACAATAGAACGCTTGTTACCGCGACAGCCTTTACAATAGAACGCTTGTTACCGCGACAGCCTTTACAATAGAACGCTTGTTACCGCGACAGCCTTTACAATAGAACGCTTGTTACCGCGACAGCCTTTACAATAGAACGCTTGTTACCGCGACAGCCTTTACAATAGAACGCTTGTTACCGCGACAGCCTTTACAATAGAACGCTTGTTACCGCGACAGCCTTTACAATAGAACGCTTGTTACCGCGACAGCCTTTACAATAGAACGCTTGTTACCGCGACAGCCTTTACAATAGAACGCTTGTTACCGCGACAGCCTTTACAATAGAACGCTTGTTACCGCGACAGCCTTTACAATAGAACGCTTGGTACCGCGACAGCCTTTACAATAGAACGCTTGTTACCGCGACAGCCTTTACAATAGAACGCTTGTTACCGCGACAGCCTTTACAATAGAACGCTTGTTACCGCGACAGCCTTTACAATAGAACGCTTGTTACCGCGACAGCCTTTACAATAGAACGCTTGTTACCGCGACAGCCTTTACAATAGAACGCTTGTTACCGCGACAGCCTTTACAATAGAACGCTTGTTACCGCGACAGCCTTTACAATAGAACGCTTGTTACCGCGACAGCCTTTACAATAGAACGCTTGTTACCGCGACAGCCTTTACAATAGAACGCTTGTTACCGCGACAGCCTTTACAATAGAACGCTTGTTACCGCGACAGCCTTTATAATAGAACGCTTGTTACCGCGACAGCCTTTATAATAGAACGCTTGTTACCACGACAGCCTTTATAATAGAACGCTTGTTACCACGACAGCCTTTATAATAGAACGCTTGTTACCACGACAGCCTTTATAATAGAACGCTTGTTACCACGACAGCCTTTATAATAGAACGCTTGTTACCACGACAGCCTTTATAATAGAACGCTTGTTAACACGACAGCCTTTATAATAGAACGCTTGTTACCACGACAGCCTTTATAATAGAACGCTTGTTACCACGACAGCCTTTATAATAGAACGCTTGTTACCACGACAGCCTTTATAATAGAACGCTTGTTACCACGACAGCCTTTATAATAGAACGCTTGTTACCACGACAGCCTTTATAATAGAACGCTTGTTACCACGACAGCCTGTATAATAGAACGCTTGTTACCACGACAGCCTGTATAATAGAACGCTTGTTACCACGACAGCCTGTATAATAGAACGCTTGTTACCACGACAGCCTTTATAATAGAACGCTTGTTACCACGACAGCCTTTATAATAGAACGCTCGTTACCACGACAGCCTGTATAATAGAACGCTTGTTACCACGACAGCCTGTATAATAGAACGCTTGTTACCACGACAGCCTTTATAATAGAACGCTTGTTACCATGACAGCCTTTATAATAGAATGCTGGTGACCACACATCTAAATATTGCACGTGGGGAAAAAAAACATCTTAAGTAGAAATACAATGAAACGAATAGACATTCTATTTTTGCTCTATTATAGTGGCCAGTATAGTAGTCGATCAAGTGCACAAGGCTACATGTGCAGAAATTACATTCACTGAGTAAAACATTTAATAATCTCACTTCTCACACACAAGAGTTACTGTCAAGTTCAACACAATAAAAGCAATATCTTTGGGCTTCACGGCACATTATTACATTTCACACTTTCTGCTTGTGGACATCTGTTCTACAATGTGCCAGCAGCAGAGCATGATACTCTTTGTTGGTATAACTGATCTCTTTCAGGCAGAGAGTACACCTGGCATACCCCTTTATATCCACTGTATTGAAGAAGTGAGACAGAGGGAAAGTGTGTGGTCTTCCCTTCACCTCTATAGAGGCATCCAGCTCCAGCTACTCTTAACTGTTTAACAAGCAACGCCTCATTTTCACCTAATTCTCTCATTCTGAAAATAAATCACATACTGTAAAAGGAAAACATTAGTTCACAGATAGTAGCTAGTTAATATTTCACACAGATAGTAGCTAGTTAACATTTCACACAGATTGCCAGCTTGAGGAACGGCAAGGAGTCCTATAACGTTACAAGTTAATACTATAGCAAATTTGGTTAGGTTACTAACGTTGGCTCATCTGATGTTGACAATTAGCCAGCTAATTTTTCACACCATAAACTCAATTATTTGATCAGTTAAGTTGGCTAAATGTTGCTGAACATTTCTCTGGCTAGCTAACGGAGAATTCGATCCAGCTAACAAGATACTTAATGCTAATCATTCTTGTTCCACCACACTTTCTCCCTCAGCTCAAACTTTCTAAATGCAGGTTGTTTATCGGTTACAGGTCATGAAGTACTGCTTCATCACCTTCTCACCCCGGTCTCCGTCGTCAAGACGTCTCACCTCTCTGTTACCTCTCCATTACCGTTCAGGG
>NC_138301.1:125378012-125478012 GCF_965601325.2 Salmo salar | reverse complement strand
GGATTTTGATTTTAAAAAAAATCATTACTTTATTACATTGCTCAACATTTCTTTACATGTGTCTCAATAACTGGTTAATTGCATTATGGGCTCTAACAGTGCAGAAATAGTGTCCACTGTTTGTATACTTCGTATCTTGGCGAATTTAGTACGACATCCAGGGACGTTTGTAATACTTACTGTCCATACTATGACCAATAGGTATACTGAATTAACGTCCCATAGTACGGTTAGTATGAGTATTCCCACACCGCTCTGAGCTTCTCTGTACCGATCCACCCAAACCCGTGACTGTAAATCATCTGCCTTTAACTCAAAGGCAGCATAGCTAAACCAAGCCAACCAAAACCAATGCTAACGCTACTGGCTAGCTGGTTTGCCCAAACCTGCGCCAACGTCACTAGCTGCATAGCCAACTAGTCCCCAAAACAACACTAACGCTAACATGACTAACTACAATAGGAAGCAATATCATTCTCAATTTAGTTAACTATATGACAGGTAACATATGGTGAACCAGAATCTCTGTGCAGAGAGGAGAGGTTGTACTCAGTCATTCACTCTCTGTGCAGAGAGGAGAGGAGAGGTTGTACTCAGTCATTCACCCTCTGTGCAGAGAGGAGAGGTTGTACTCAGTCATTCACCCTCTGTGCAGAGAGGAGAGGTTGTACTCAGTCATTCACCCTCTGTGCAGAGAGGAGAGGTTGTACTCAGTCATTCACCCTCTGTGCAGAGAGGAGAGGTTGTACTCAGTCATTCACTCTCTGTGCAGAGAGGAGAGGTTGTACTCAGTCATTCACCCTCTGTGCAGAGAGGAGAGGTTGTACTCAGTCATTCACCCTCTGTGCAGAGAGGAGAGGTTGTACTCAGTCATTCACCCTCTGTGCAGAGAGGAGAGGTTGTACTCAGTCATTCACCCTCTGTGCAGAGAGGAGAGGTTGTACTCAGTCATTCACCCTCTGTGCAGAGAGGAGAGGTTGTACTCAGTCATTCACTCTCTGTGCAGAGAGGAGAGGTTGTACTCAGTCATTCACCCTCTGTGCAGAGAGGAGAGGTTGTACTCAGTCATTCACCCTCTGTGCAGAGAGGAGAGGTTGTACTCAGTCATTCACCCTCTGTGCAGAGAGGAGAGGTTGTACTCAGTCATTCACCCTCTGTGCAGAGAGGAGAGGTTGTACTCAGTCATTCACCCTCTGTGCAGAGAGGAGAGGAGAGGTTGTACTCAGTCATTCGCCTCTGTGCAGATTCTGGTTCAGTTATAGAGCAGCTTAAATTTACTGTTGCTGCGTTTACGTCCTAGTCGGAACTACGAAACTCGGAAATGTCCGACTTGCTAACTGGTTCAACGTGTATAACTACAACCAATTAGCAAGTAGGAAATTACCGAGTTTCCTAGTTCAGATGAGTACGTAAACTCGGAAAGTCATTCTATATCTAACCGAAGTATTAAACTATACATTATCGGCAATAATTGTAATTAATGTCAGTTAGCTAAAATACGCGTTGCCAAACATGCTAGCTAGCTAGTCAAGTTACTAACAAAACCACTTTGTCTAAACCTTACTGACGTTGGCTTTAATAGCTCTCCCCAATTCCTGTCAAGCAAACTAGTCTGGGTTGGCCACATGACCGTGTGTTGTTTACCTTGAGTCTTTCAGCAGTCCTGGTTCCTTATCAGCATTTATATATATTATCTCAAATCTTGAAAGCGAAGTTGACTCCAACCCAGCTGCTCAACAAATTTGGCGCGCTACATGGACTTCCGTTCCCGGTGGTATTTACTACAGCGTCACTTCCTGTAAACTGTATGTTTACGGAAGTAAAATAGAGAAGGCTGAGGTTACAATCACAGAGTTTGTACCATAGACAGACACCTCCAAAGACAGTACAGTATGAAGATGGGCTAAAAGTGCTTCTCCAATAGAAGTCCCCGATCTCACGTTTAGGCGACGTCATGGCGAAGTTAGCTAGCTAAGACGTCATCGGGTCTAACGCTTTTCTCACGCCGAACTGCGCATGTGCAAGTCGTCAAATCTTCTTCGATAAGGTTTAAAGGCGTTTAGCATCCAATAAATATTGCATTACCGCCACCTACTAGACTGGAGTATAACTCCCTTATTCTTTGCTTTAAATAATTATTATAATAATGAATAAATAAATAAACAAACAAACAACCTACCACTAAAAACCCACCACACTACTCCACTATTTAAATCTATTTGGTCCTGGGGCGGCAGGTAGCCTAGTGGTTAGAGAGTTGGGTTGCTGGATCGAATCCCCTAGATGATAAGGTAAAAATATGTCGTTCTGCCCTTGAACAAGGCAGTTAACCCACTGTTCCCCGATAGGCTGTCATTGTAAATAAGAATTTATTCTTAACTGACTTGCCTAGTTAAATAAAGGTTGAATAAGGATGGGACACTCCCTGCAATTCTTCTGATGTCAAGTCTCGCACACCCAAATACCTCTCTGCAGCTGCGACGACCCCCTCAATTTTCTGTGACTTACATTCCATCCCTGCAGTACAGTTGATAACAAATGATATTTATACAAAAATCCAATCTTACTGAAACATATATCACAGTCACCCAAGTCATAGACTGTTCTTTCTGCTACAGCACGGCAAACCGTACCAGAGCGCCAAGTCTAGGTCCAAAAGGCTCTTTATAAGCTTCTACCCCAAAGCCTGCTGAACAATTAATCAAATGGGCACCCGGACTATTTACATTGACCCCCCCCCCCCCCCCCTTTTGTTTTTAAACGGCTGCTACTCTCTGTTGATTATCTATGCAGTCACTTCACCCCTACCTACATGTACAAATTACCTCGACTAACCTGTACCCCATACTGACTCGGTACCGGTACCCCCTGTATATAGCCTCGTTATTGTTATTTTATTACTTTTTGTGCCCAAACAATTCGAGCTTCTACTTTTAAAAATCCATCTCTCCAGAAATAAGCCTCTCACTGTTGCAGCCTGTTATAGACCCCCCTCAGGTCCCAGCTGTTATAGACCCCCCTCAGGTCCCAGCTGTTATAGACCCCCCTCAGGTCCCAGCTGTTACAGACCCCCCTCAGGTCCCAGCTGTTACAGACCCCCCTCAGCTCCCAGCTGTTACAGACCCCCCTCAGCTCCCAGCTGTTACAGACCCCCTCAGCTCCCAGCTGTTACAGACCCCCTCAGCTCCCAGCTGTTAGAGACCCCCCTCAGGTCCCAGCTGTTACAGACCCCCTCAGGTCCCAGCTGTTACAGACCCCCTCAGCTCCCAGCTGTTAGAGACCCCCCTCAGGTCCCAGCTGTTACAGACCCCCCTCAGGTCCCAGCTGTTATAGACCCCCTTCAGGTCCCAGCTGTTACAGACCCCCTCAGGTCCCAGCTGTTACAGACCCCCCTCAGGTCCCAGCTGTTACAGACCCCCCTCAGGTCCCAGCTGTTACAGACCCCCTCAGGTCCCAGCTGTTACAGACCCCCCTCAGCTCCCAGCTGTTACAGACCCCCCTCAGCTCCCAGCTGTTACAGACCCCCCTCAGGTCCCAGCTGTTACAGACCCCCCTCAGGTCCCAGCTGTTACAGACCCCCCTCAGGTCCCAGCTGTTACAGACCCCCCTCAGGTCCCAGCTGTTACAGACCCCCTCAGCTCCCAGCTGTTACAGACCCCCCTCAGCTCCCAGCTGTTACAGACCCCCCTCAGCTCCCAGCTGTTACAGACCCCCTCAGCTCCTAGCTGTTACAGACCCCCCTCAGCTCCCAGCTGTTACAGACCCCCTCAGCTCCCAGCTGTTAGAGACCCCCCTCAGGTCCCAGCTGTTACAGACCCCCCTCAGCTCCCAGCTGTTACAGACCCCCCTCAGCTCCCAGCTGTTACAGACCCCCCTCAGCTCCCAGCTGTTATAGACCCCCTTCAGGTCCCAGCTGTTACAGACCCCCCTCAGGTCCCAGCTGTTACAGACCCCCCTCAGGTCCCAGCTGTTACAGACCCCCCTCAGGTCCCAGCTGTTACAGACCCCCCTCAGGTCCCAGCTGTTACAGACCCCCCTCAGGTCCCAGCTGTTACAGACCCCCCTCAGGTCCCAGCTGTTACAGACCCCCCTCAGGTCCCAGCTGTTATAGACCCCCTCAGGTCCCAGCTGTTACAGACCCCCCTCAGGCCCCAGCTGTTACAGACCCCCCTCAGCTCCCAGCTGTTACAGACCCCCCTCAGGTCCCAGCTGTTACAGACCCCCTTCAGGTCCCAGCTGTTACAGACCCCCTCAGGTCCCAGCTGTTACAGACCCCCCTCAGGTCCCAGCTGTTACAGACCCCCTCAGCTCCCAGCTGTTACAGACCCCCCTCAGCTCCCAGCTGTTACAGACCCCCCTCAGCTCCCAGCTGTTACAGACCCCCTCAGCTCCTAGCTGTTACAGACCCCCCTCAGCTCCCAGCTGTTACAGACCCCCTCAGCTCCCAGCTGTTAGAGACCCCCCTCAGGTCCCAGCTGTTACAGACCCCCCTCAGCTCCCAGCTGTTACAGACCCCCCTCAGCTCCCAGCTGTTATAGACCCCCTTCAGGTCCCAGCTGTTACAGACCCCCCTCAGGTCCCAGCTGTTACAGACCCCCCTCAGGTCCCAGCTGTTACAGACCCCCCTCAGGTCCCAGCTGTTACAGACCCCCCTCAGGTCCCAGCTGTTACAGACCCCCCTCAGGTCCCAGCTGTTATAGACCCCCTCAGGTCCCAGCTGTTACAGACCCCCCTCAGGCCCCAGCTGTTACAGACCCCCCTCAGCTCCCAGCTGTTACAGACCCCCCTCAGGTCCCAGCTGTTACAAACCCCCTTCAGGTCCCAGCTGTTACAGACCCCCTCAGGTCCCAGCTGTTACAGACCCCCTCAGGTCCCAGCTGTTACAGACCCCCTCAGGTCCCAGCTGTTATAAACCCCCTTCAGGTCCCAGCTGTTACAGACCCCCTCAGGTCCCAGCTGTTACAGACCCCCTCAGGTCCCAGCTGTTATAAACCCCCTTCAGGTCCCAGCTGTTACAGACCCCCTCAGGTCCCAGCTGTTACAGACCCCCCTCAGGTCCCAGCTGTTACAGACCCCCTCAGGTCCCAGCTGTTACAGACCCCCCTCAGCTCCCAGCTGTTACAGACCCCCCTCAGGTCCCAGCTGTTACAGACCCCCCTCAGGTCCCAGCTGTTACAGACCCCCCTCAGGTCCCAGCTGTTACAGACCCCCCTCAGGTCCCAGCTGTTACAGACCCCCTCAGGCCCCAGCTGTTACAGACCCCCCTCAGGCCCCAGCTGTTACAGACCCCCCTCAGCTCCCAGCTGTTACAGACCCCCCTCAGGTCCCAGCTGTTACAGACCCCCCTCAGGTCCCAGCTGTTACAGACCCCCTCAGGTCCCAGCTGTTATAGACCCCCTCAGGTCCCAGCTGTTACAGACCCCCCTCAGGTCCCAGCTGTTATAGACCCCCCTCAGGTCCCAGCTGTTATAGACCCCCCTCAGGTCCCAGCTGTTACAGACCCCCTCAGCTCCCAGCTGGCGGAACCTCGTTCCGCCAGCGGAACCCCTAGCCAACAGCCAATGGGATCGCATGGCGCGAAATACAAAAACAACTAAAATACCACAATTCAATTTTCTCAAACATACGACTATTTTACACCATTTGAAAGATAAACCTCTCCTGAATCCAACCACGTTGTCCGATTTCAAAAAGGCTTTACAGCGAAAGCAAAACATTAGATTATGTTAGGAGAGTACATAGACAAAAATAACCACACAGCCATTTTCCAAGCAAGCATATATGTCAATAAAACCCAAAACCACAGCTAAATGAAGCACTAACCTTTGATGATCTTCATCAGATGACACTCCTAGGACATTATGTTATACAATACATGTATGTTTTGTTCAATCAAGTTCATATTTATATCCAAAAACAGCTTTTTACATTGGCGCGTGATGTTCAGAAAATGTATTCCCACCAAAAACTTCCGGTGAATTTACAAAAATACTCATCATAAACGTTGACAAAATACATAACAATTATTTTAAGAATTATAGATACAGAACTCCTTTATGCAATCGCTGTGTCAGATTTTAAAATAGCTTTTCGGCGAAAGCACATTTTTCAATATTCTGAGTACATAGCTCAGCCATCACAGAGAGCTATTCAGACACCCGCCAAGTTCGGGGCAATCTAAACTCAGAATTAGAAATATTGTATTACCTTTGCTGATCTTCGTCAGAATGCAATCCCAGGACTGCTACTTCCACAAGAAATGTTGTTTTTGTTCGTAATAATCCATAGTTATGTCCAAATACCTCCATTTTGTTCGTGCGTTCAGGTCACTATCCAAAGGGTAACGCGCGAGCGCAATTCGAGACACAAAAAGTCAAAATGTTCCATTACCGTACTTAGAAGCATGTCAAACGCTGTTTAAAATCAATTTTTATGGTATTTTTTACGTAAAATTGCGATAATATTCTAACCGGACAATAGTGTATTCATTCAAGGAGAAAAAGAAAAAACATACATGCATATCCAATCTCTTTGTCCTCAGGCAGACCATTCAGTAACTGAACTCCTATACTCTGCCCAGAGACAGGAGAAGGCTCAATCCACTTTCTGAAGGCTTTAGACAGCCAATGGAAGCCTTAGAAAGTGCAACGTAACAGCACAGATACTGTATTTTCGAAAGGGACTAGAAAGAAGAACTACATTTCTCAGATCCTACACTTCCTGGTTGACTTTTTCTCAGATTTTTGCCTGCCATATGAGGTCTGTTATACTCACAGACACCATTCAAACAGTTTTAGAAACTTCAGAGTGTTTTCTATCCAAATCTACTAATAATATGCATATTCTCGTTTCTGGGCAAGAGTAGTAACCAGTTTAAATTGGGTACGTTTTTTCATCCGGCCGTGAAAATACTGCCCCCTATCCATATCAGGTTAACATACACTTACACGGAACCCAAACCGGCTGCGCACGTGCGCCATCGTGCATACATTTATTTTGTACCTGAAATGCACAAGGTCCCCTACTCCGACAATTAATCCACACATAAAACGGCCAACCGACTCGTTTCTAGTCATCTCTCCTCCTTCCAGGCTTTTTCATCTTTGAACTTAAATGGTGATCGGCATCTAAACTTTCATAGTATTACCACGACAACTGGCAAAACATTTAATCTTTCAATCACCCACGTGGGTATTATAACCAATGAGGAGATGGCACGTGGGTACCTGCTTCTATAAACCAATGAGGAGATGGGAGAGGCAGGACTTGCAGCGTGATCTGCATCAGAAATAGAAAGGAGTTCAATTTTAGCCCTTGGCATCACAGACGCTCGTTGGTGCGTGCGAGCAGTGTGGGTGCAATAATTGAATAACATGGATTTCAAAATGTATTTTACGACGCTCGCGCACAGGACGTGTCCGGTCTAGTCAGCATATTAGGTTGGAGTCATTAAAACTTGTTTTTCAACCACTCCACAAACTTTTTGTTAACAAACTATAGTGTTGGCAAGTCGGTTAGGACATCCACTTTGTGCATGACATAAGTAATTTTTCCAACAATTGTTTACAGACAGATTATTTCACTTATAATTCAGCGTATCACAATTCCAGTGGGTCAGAAGTTTACATACACTAAGTTGACTGTGCCTTTAAACAGCTTTGAAAATTCCAAAAAATGATGTCATGGCTTTAGAAGCTTCTGATAGGCTAATTGACATAATTTGAGTCAATTGGAGGTGTACCTGCAGATGTATTTCAAGGCCTAACTGCAATGTGTAGACTTTCCCAGATACAGTTTATGTCGTCCTGTCATCAGTAATAATGTCTCAGACGCCAACTGATCTGACATCATATTCATTAAGTACCAACGCATATTTTCAACTGGTTGGATTACTGAAATATGGTTCAGTTTCCCACCTTTCGATGTTACCAGCCTCTCTGTTAACAAAGGGATTTTCAAGTCACATCGGTAGAGTAGACAGGGGAAAAAGGGGAAAGGTATTTATGGGGGTCATAAACCTCCCCCAACAGGCCAACATCATGACACTAGGCAGGTGTGTGCCTTTCCAAATGATGTTCAATCAATTGAATTTACCACAGGTGGATTCCAATCAAGTTGTAGAAACATCTAAAATGATGATCAATGGAAACAGGATGCACCTAAGCTCAATTTCCAGTTTCATAGCAAAGGGTCTGAATACTTATGAAAATAAGGTGTTCCTGTCCTTTTTTTTTAATACATTTGCAAAATTTTCTAAAAAACCTTTCGGTTTGTCATTATGGGGTATTGTGATGTCATTATGGGGTATTGTGATGTCATTATGGGGTATTGTGATGTCATTATGGGGTATTGTGATGGCATTATGGGGTATTGTGATGTCATTATGGGGTATTGTGATGTCATTATGGGGTATTGTGTGTAGATTGAGAGGAGAAAGTAATTTAATTTGTTTTAGAATAAGGCTGTAACATAACAAAATCTGGAAAAAGTCAAGGGGTCTGAATACTTTCCAAATGCACTATATATACACTGAACAAAAATATAATCCTAACATGCAACAATTTCAAAGGTTTTACTGAGTTACAGTTCACATAAGGTCAACTGAATAATTAAATTTGGCCCTAATCTATTGATTTCAAATGACTGGGAATACAAGTTATTATCTGGTGTGACCACCATTTGCCTCATGCAGCGCGACACATCTGCTTCGCATAGTTGATCAGGCTGTTGATTGTGGCCTGTGGAATGTTGTCATCATGGCTGTGCGAAGTTTCTGGAT
Organism: Salmo salar; assembly: GCF_965601325.2. Classification (NCBI taxonomy): domain Eukaryota; kingdom Metazoa; phylum Chordata; class Actinopteri; order Salmoniformes; family Salmonidae; genus Salmo; species Salmo salar. Next base: position 125,469,233 of record NC_138301.1, on the reverse strand, counting down.
ATTGGCAGGAAGTGGAACACTGTCATACATGTCAATCCAGAGCATCCCAAACATGCTCAATGGGTGACATGTCTGGTGAGTATAGAGCCATGGAAGATATGGGACATTTTCATCTTCCATGAAATGTGTACAGATCCTTGCGACATGGGGCCATGAATTATCATGCTGAAACATGAGGTGATGGCGGCGGATAAATGGCACGACAATGGGCCTCAGGATCTCCTCACGGTATCTCTGTGCGTTCAAATTGCCATCGATAAAATTCAATTGTGTTCATTGTCCGTAGCTTATGCCTGCCCCATACCATAACCCCACCATGGGGCACTCTATTCACAACCGCTTGCCCACACAACGCCATACACGTGGTCTACGGTTGAGGTTGGTTTGAAGTACTGCCAAATTCTCTAAAATTACGTTGGAGAACGCTTATGGTAGAGAAATGAACATTCAATTCTCTGGCAACAGCTCTGGTGGACATTCCTGCAGTCAGCATGCCAACTGCACGCTCCCTCAAAACTTGAGACATCTGGCATTGTGTTGTGTGGCAAAACTGCACATTTTAGAGTGGCCTTTTATTGTCCCCAGCACAAGGTGCACCTGTGTAATGATCATGCTGTTTAATCAGCTTCTTGATATGCCACACCTGTCAGGTGGATGGATTATCTTGGCTAAGGAGAAATGCTCACTAACAGGGACGTAAACAAATGTGTGGACAACATTTTAGAGCAATAAGCTTTTTGTGCATCTGGAACATCTCTGGGATTTTTTATTTCAGCTCATGAAACATGGGATCAACACTTTTATATTTTTGTTCAGTGTATAATATATTACATATAACAAAGCTATAATATATATATATTAATATAGGACTCTCCACAACAGCACCATAGTAGCTCACTTTGACTCAATTTATTCAGCAATAATTCCCATGGCAACGGTACATCCAGCTTCACTTCTTTGTGCGTTTCACTTGTTTTCAGATGATGTCATGTAAATACACAACGTTTCCTGTTCAGAATGTTTGTTAACAGGTTAGAAAATAATAACATGTCCAGGGGAAGAAGGGGATTGGCCGAGCGCTTAGTCAGGGGGTGATGTCATAAATAAAGCCCCTCCCACCCTGTAAATGAAGACTCCACCCATCCTAGATCAGCTGATCATAGAGCAGGGGCCTCCAACCTTTTCTAGCATAAGAGCTAGAAATGTCTTCAGCTACTCATTTATTTCTAGCTTTCAAATAGGCACATTCTCCTCTTTCCTGCTACTCAGAAAGTGGTGAACTGTGTTTTCTGTCAATATACCTGGTCAAATAACAGTTCATTCATAAACAACTCTAAGGGGGGCAATAAAATCAGTTTTTTTTCTCTCCTAAATGATGGTCTCAGTTTTCCTGGTTTTGGATTACTATTATTTTTCACTTAATATTACAATAGTTCATAGAGAAACAACGCCATTTTATGTTTTGAGTCAATGTCAATGCTGAAATCACATCAGAAGACCTATAGAGCCCCACAGTGGTGTCATAATGGATGTTCTGAGTCCATGTCAATGCTGAAATCACATAAGGCCATTTTATGGGCGTCTGGAAGAAAACTAACAAATTTAGACTTTTTGGGGTGTAATTCCCCTTTAACTGTGCATCTGGCCCTTTAATTGAGGAATGTCCCGTCTAATGTGCTGATCTACTGATGGTTCTGGACTGCTGCTGCTCAGTTCATGGCAGAGTTAACAAACAACAGATTCAGATGATGTACACTGCTCAAAAAAATAAAGGGAACACTTAAACAACACAATGTAACTCCAAGTCAATCACAGTTCTGTGAAAATCAAACTGTCCACTTAGGAAGCAACACTGATTGACAATAAATTCCACATGCTGTTGTGCAAATAGAATCGACAACAGGTGGAAATGATAGGCAATTAGCAAGACACCCCCAATAAAGGAGTGGTTCTGCAGGTGGTAACCATAGACCACTTCTCAGTTCCTATGCTTCCTGGCTGATGTTTTGGTCACTTTTGAATGCTGGCGGTGCTTTCACTCTAGTGGTAGCAGGAGACGGAGTCTACAACCCACACAAGTGGCTCAGGTAGTGCAGCTCATCCAGGATGGCACATCAATGCGAGCTGTGGCAAGAAGGTTTGCTGTGTTTGTCAGCGTAGTGTCCAGAGCATGGAGGCGCTACCAGGAGACAGGCCAGTACATCAGGAGACGTGGAGGAGGCCGTAGGAGGGCAACAACCCAGCAGCAGGACCGCTACCTCCGCCTTTGTGCAAGGAGGTGCAGGAGAGAGCACTGCCAGAGCCCTGCAAAATGACCTCCAGCAGGCCATAAATGTGCATGTGTCTGCTCAAACGGTCAGAAACAGACTCCATGAGGGTGGTATGAGGGCCCGACGTCCACAGGTGGGGGTTGTGCTTACAGCCCAACACCGTGCAGGACGTTTGGCATTTGCCAGAGAACACCAAGATTGGCAAATTCGCCACTGGCGCCCTGTGCTCTTCACAGATGAAAGCAGGTTCACACTAAGCATGTGACAGACGTGACAGTCTGGAGACGCCGTGGAGAACGTTCTGGTGCCTGCAACATCCTCCAGCATGACCGGTTTGGCGGTGGGTCAGTCATGGTGTGGGGTGGCATTTCTTTGGGGGGCCGCACAGCCCTCCATGTGCTCGCCAGAGGTAGCCTGACTGCCATTAGGTACCGAGATGAGATCCTCAGACCCCTTGTGAGACCATATGCTGGTGCGGTTGGCCCTGGGTTCCTCCTAATGCAAGACAATGCTAGACCTCATGTGGCTGGAGTGTGTCAGCAGTTCCTGCAAGAGGAAGGCATTGATGCTATGGACTGGCCCACCCGTTCCCCAGACCTGAATCCAATTGAGCACATCTGGGACATCATGTCTCGCTCCATCCACCAATGTCACGTTGCACCACAGACTGTCCAGAAGTTGGCGGATGCTTTAGTCCAGGTCTGGGAGGAGATCCCTCAGGAGACCATCTGCCACCTCATCAGGAGCATGCCCAGGCGTTGTAGGGAGGTCATACAGGCACGTGGAGGCCACACACACTACTGAGCCTCATTCTGACTTGTTTTAAGGACATTACATCAAAGTTGGATCAGCCTGTAGTGTGGTTTTCCACTTTAATTTTGAGTGTGACTCCAAATCCAGACCTCCATGGGTTGATAAATTGGATTTCCATTGATTATTTTTGTGTGATTTTGTTGTCAGCACATTCAACTATGTAAAGAAAAAAGTATTTAATAAGATTATTTCATTCATTCTGATCTAGGATGTGTTGTTTAAGTGTTCCCTTTATTTTTTTGAGCAGTGTACTTACTCATGATATGCTTCTACCAGGTAAGCCTACTTTGCAGTTAACATTTAATTGAGAAGGTTTTGGGGAAAGTATTTCTGTAAAACCCCAAGATGGTTACCATATCAACTGGCTACACACTGAGTGATAGAAAAACATGCGCACCACACAGACAGAGGCAATATTGCTGGAAACTAATTGGTAGATTTTGGCTTTTTTTAAGCCAATAGTCGCTAACCAGGGGTGGGATAATGTCAATGTTGTTTAGATAGTAGTTGGGAGCTTGCTGTGTCTGATACTGAAAATTGCATGTACTTTCAACATTGTTTGGCGAGCTACTCATAGGTGGGCTGGTAGCTACTGGTAGATGGACCTATTGGAGCCCCCTATCATAGAGCATCACAAGGTAGATCAGCTGATCATAGATCATTATATGGTAGATCAGCTGATCATAGAGCATCACAAGGTAGATCAGCTGATCATAGATCATTATATGATAGATCAGCTGATCATCACAATGTAGATCAGCTGATCATAGAGCCTCACAAGGTAGATCAGCTGATCATAGAGCCTCACAAGGTAGATCAGCTGATCACAGATCATTATATGGTAGATCAGCTGATCATAGAGCATCACAAGGTAGATCAGCTGATCATAGATCATTATATGGTAGATCAGCTGATCATAGAGCATCACAAGGTAGATCAGCTGATCATAGATCATTATATGATAGATCAGCTGATCATCACAATGTAGATCAGCTGATCATAGAGCCTCACAAGGTAGATCAGCTGATCATAGAGCCTCACAAGGTAGATCAGCTGATCACAGATCATTATATGGTAGATCAGCTGATCATAGAGCATCACAAGGTAGATCAGCTGATCATAGATCATTATATGGTAGATCAGCTGATCATAGATCATCACAATGTAGATCAGCTGATCATAGAGTATCACAATGTAGATCAGCTGATCATAGAGCATCACAATGTAGATCAGCTGATCATAGAGCCTCACAATGTAGATCAGCTGATCATAGAGCATCACAATGTAGATCAGCTGATCATAGAGCATCACAAGGTAGATCAGCTGTTCTCAGCTCCATACCTGGAGGTCACGGCTAGTTGTCATCTTCCCTCTGTAATCAGGGATTCAGACCTGCTATAGGTGACTGAACTCTGGCCAATCAGTGACATTCATCAATCACCTACCATCTACTGATCAGAGGGGCTGGGCTAGTGTGTGTCTATAGCAGGCTGATCAGAGGGGCTAGTGTGTGTGTGTGTGTGTGTGTGTGTGTGTGTGTGTGTGTGTGTGTGTGTGTGTGTGTGTGTGTCTCTTTGCTAACGTACTCGTAGCTCCAATCTCATCTTTTTTTAAAACTTTAAACACAATCTTCTCCCAACTGTAACAGTTACCTTTATAAACAACACGTTGTAGTGACATCACAGCCTCTGGGCTAAACTGTAACTATGTCAATAAATACAGTTATGGAGGGGGGAGAGACAGAGATAGAGGGAAAAGTGTCTTATATTCTGAGGGGAGTGAGTCCTGCCTCACCCCTTTAAGGGGGAGGGGGGAGTGTCCTTGTGGTGGGCCAGCCAATCACAGAAACATGATGAACGGTTTCCACCAATCAGCTTGGCGACGGCTCCAGCCAACCACAGTGTGGCCTGGTGAGGGTGTTATCCAATCAGAGCAGCATGGTGACAGGCTTCTCCAGGAACTTCCTGAACTCTGCGAGCCACTGAGCTCCGACCGCTCCGTCCACCACGCGATGGTCACAACTCAACGTCACCGACATCATGCTGGCCACGTCAAACCTACACACACACACACACAGACACACACACACACACACACACACACACACACACACACACACACACAGTAAATAACAGAACGTATGATTAACCTTTAGTTTTAAAGGCCCTGTCCAGTCAATTCATGGGTTGTTATAACTGTTCTACAGATGCCACAGGGGCAGCCATATTGGTGCCTGAAAGTCAAGTGGTGCCCAGTCATTTTGAACGGAGGCTAATGACTGTTTACATCAAATTACACCAGTGTGATTTGGAAACACGATGACATTGCTCAAGTAGGCAAATATTTAGTAGGAACAACTTTGCCATCATCATCATGTCCCATTTCCTTTAGACGGATGGCAATGTTGTCATTTTCATCAGCATCAATTGACAATGGCTCGAGTAGAACACTTAGTCGGGCGTCCAACGATAATGTGACGAAACCTGCAACCCTATTAATATATCGCGATGACGTCACAATATCACATTCAATCATGTCAACGATGACATCACATTCAATCATGTCAACGATGACATCACATTCAATCATGTCAGCGATGAGCCATTATCATTTACCTGATGACAAGACATCACAGGTTTTGGTAACATAGGATGGATTAGGATTAGGATGGGTTAGGATTAGGATGGGTTAGGATGGGTTAGGATTAGGATGGGTTAAGATTAGGATGGGTTAGGATTAGGATGGGTTAGGATTAGGATGGGTTAGGATTAGTTAGGATTGGGATGGGTTAGGATTAGGATGGGTTAGGATTAGGATGGGTTAAGATGGGTTAGGATTAGGATGGGTTAAAATGGGTTAGGATTAGGATGGGTTAGGATTAGGATATGTTAGGACAGGTTAGGATTAGGATGGGTTGGGATTAGGATGGGTTGGGATTAGGATGGGTTAGGATGGGTTAGGATTAGGATGGGTTAGGATGGGTTAGGATTAGGATGGGTTAGGATTAGGATGGGTTAGGATTAGGATGGGTTAAGATGGGTTAGGATTAGGATATGTTAGGACAGGTTAGGATTAGGATGGGTTAGGAAGGGGTAGGATGGGTTAGGATGGGTTAGGATTAGGATGGGTTGGGATTAGGATGGGTTAGGATTAGGATGGGTTAGGATTAGGATGGGTTAGGATGGGTTAGGATTTGGATGGGTTAGGATTAGGATGGGTTAGGACAAGTTAGGATTAGGATGGGTTAGGAAGGGGTAGGATGGGTTAGGATTAGGATGGGTTAGGATGGGTTAGGATTAGGATGGGTTAGGATTAGGATGGGTTAGGATGGGTTAGGGTTAGGATGGGTTAGGATTAGGATGGGTTAGGATTAGGATGGGTTAGGATGGGTTAGGATTTGGATGGGTTAGGATGGGTTAGGATGGGTTAGGACAAGTTAGGATTAGGATGGGTTAGGAAGGGGTAGGATGGGTTAGGATTAGGATGGGTTAGGATTAGGATTAGGATGGGTTAGGATGGGTTAGGATTAGGATGGGTTAGGATGGGTTAGGATGGGTTAGGATTAGGATGGATTAAGATGGGTTAGGATTAGGATGGGTTAGGATGGTTAGGACGGGTTAGGATGGGTTAGGACGGGTTAGGGTTAGGATGGGTTAGGACAGGGTTAGGTTAGGATGGGTTAGGACAGGGTTAGGTTAGGATGGGTTAGGACAGGGTTAGGTTAGGATGGGTTAGGGTTAGGATGGGTTAGGACATGTTAGGGTTAGGACGGGTTAGGACAGGTTAGGGTTAGGATGGGTTAGGACAGGTTAGGGTTAGGATGGGTTAGGAAAGGTTAGGGTTGGAATGGGTTAGGACAGGTTAGGGTTAGGATGGTTAGAACATGTTAGGGTTAGAATGGTTAGGATTTATTATGGATCCCCATTAGCCAAGGTAGAAACGACTCTTCCTGAGGTCCGGCAAATTTAAGGCAGTTATACAATTTTCAAAAACTACAACAGATTAATTACAGAATTCACAAAACAGTAAGTGTGTTCCTTCAGGCCCATACTCCACTACAACACAAAACTCATGTGTACGTGTGTGTATAGTGTGTATGTTATCATGTGTGTGTGTCTCTTCCCAGTCCCCGTTGTTCCATAAGGTGTATTTTTATCTGGTTTTAAATCTGATTCTACTGCTGCATCAGTTACCTGATGTGGAATAGAGTTCCATGTAGTCATGGCTCTATGTAGTACTGTGCACCACCCATAGTCTGTTCTGGACTTGGGGACTGTGAAGAGACCTCTGGTGGCATGTCTTGTGGGGTATGGATGGGTGTCTGAGCTGTGTGCCAGTAGTTTAAACAGACCTCTGGTGGCATGTCTTGTGGGGTATGTATGGGTGTCTGAGCTGTGTGCCAGTAGTTTAGACAGACCTCTGGTGGCATGTCTTGTGGGGTATAGATGGGTGTCCGAACTGTGTGCCAGTATTTTAAAAACAGACAGCTCGGTACATTCAGCTTATCAAAACCTCTTACAAAAACAAATAGTGAGGAAGTCAATCTCTCCTCTACTTTCAGCCAGGAGAGATTGACATGCATATTATTAATATTAGCTCTCTGTGTACAGCCAAGGGCCAGCCGTGCTGCCCTGTTCTGAGACAACTGTAATTTTCCGCAGTCCCTCTTTGTGGCACATGACCACACGACTGAACTGATATCCGTTTGAGACAAAACTAAGGCCTGTAGGACCTGCCTTGTTGATAGTGTTGTTAAGAAGGTAGAAACTAAGGCCTGTAGAACCTGCCTTGTTGATAGTGTTGTTAGGAAGGTAGAAACTAGGGCCTGTAGGACCTGCCTTGTTGATAGTGTTGTTAAGAAGGTAGAAACTAGGGGCTGTAGGACCTGCCTTGTTGATAGTGTTGTTAAGAAGGTAGAGCAGCGCTTTATTATGGACAGACTTCTCCCCATCTTAGCTACTGTTGTATCAATATGTTTTGACCATGACAGTTTACAATCCAGGGTTACTCCAAGCAGTTTAGTCACCTCAACTTGCTCCATTTCCACATTATTCATTACGAGATGTAGTTGAGGTTTAGTGAATGATTGGTCCCAAATACAATGCTTTTAGTTGTATAAATATTTCGGACTACCTTATTCCTGCCACACACTGAAACTAACTGCAGCTCTTAGATAAGTGTTGGAGTCGTTTCAGTCGCTGTAGAACAGAGCCTTGCAAAAGTATTCATCCCTCTTGGCGTTTTTCCTATTTTGTTGCATTACAACTTGAAATTGACATTTATTTTTATTTGGATTTCATGTAATGGACATACACCAAATAGTCTAAATTGGTGAAGTGAAATGAAAAACTTGTTTAAAAAAATGATTATAAATAAAATATGGAAAGGTGGGGTGTGCATATGTATTCACCCCTTTTGCTATGAAGCCCCTAAATAAGATCTGGTGCAACCAATTACCTTCAGAAGTCACATAATTAGTTAAATAAAGTCCACCTGTGTGCAATCTAAGTGTCACATGATCTCAGTATATATACACCTGTTCTGAAAGGCCCCAGAGTCTGCAACACCATCCGCATACATAGACACTCTGGCTTTACTCAAAGCCAGTGGTATGTCATTAATAAAAATTGAAAAAGCAAGGGGCCTAGACAGCTACCCTGGGGAATTCCTGATTCTACTTGGATTATATTTGAGAGGCTTCCATTCAAGAAAATCCTCTGTATTCTGTTATACAAGTAAATATTTATCCACATTATAACAGGGGGTGTAAAGCCATAACACATATGTTTTTCCAGCAGCAGACTTTGATCAATAATATCAAAAGCTGCACTTAAGTCTAACAAGACAGCCCCCACAATCATTTAATCATAAATTCTCTCAGCCAATCATCAGTAATTTGTGTAAATGCCGTACTTGTTGTGTGTCCTTCCCTATAAGCGTGCTGAAAGTCTTTTGTCAATTTGTTTACAGTAAAATAGCATTGTATCTGATCAAACACCATTTTTTCCCAGAAGTTTACTAAGGGTTGGTAACAGGCTGATTGGTCAGCTATTTGAGCCAGTAAAGGGGGCTTTACTATTCTTGGGTAGCAGAATGACTTTAGTTTAAGATGGGTTAGGACATGTTAGGGTTAGGATGGGTGTCCCTGGGGAAGAACAGTTTGAAGACCCCTGGTAGTGTAGTTACCCTTTCTCATTGTCAGCGGGCAGCAGTCTCTTCTCTGAGCCCCCTACTGCCAGGATACAGGCCTGGGGTAGTACTATAGTCTAGTATAGTGTAGTTATAGTATTGTGGTAGTGTAGTTACCCGTTCTCATTATCAGCGGGCAGCAGTCTCTTCTCTGAGCCCCCTACTGCCAGTATACAGGCCTGGGGTAGTACTATAGTCTAGTATAGTGTAGTTATAGTATTGTGGTAGTGTAGTTACCCGTTCTCATTATCAGCGGGCAGCAGTCTCTTCTCTGAGCCCCCTACTGCCAGTATACAGGCCTGGGGTAGTACTATAGTCTAGTATAGTGTAGTTATAGTAGTATAGTGGTAGTGTAGTTACCCTTTCTCATTGTCAGCAGGCAGCAGTCTCTTCTCTGAGCCCCCTACTGCCAGGATACAGGCCTGGGGAGGGTTGATGATGGCTGAGAAGTTCTTGACGCCAAACATTCCCAGGTTAGAGATGGTAAACGTGCCTCCCTGAAACACAGTTTTAGAGGATTCAGCTCCTGGAACCTGTGGGACCACCTAATGCTGCAGAAGTGTTTAACACATTTGTTTTTAGTGTGTAATCATTGTGTGTTTTAGTGTGTAGTTGGTAGTTACCTGGAACTCGTGCGGCTGGAGTTTCCCGTCGCGGGCCTTGGCAGCCAGGGCTGAGACATCAGAGCTGATAGCAGCCAGTCCCTTGGTGTGGGCGTTGAACACGATGGGCGTTATCAGACCGTTGGGTGTACTCACCGCCACACTCACGTCCACCACATGGTTCCTACACACACACACACACACACACACACACACACACACACACACACACACACACACACACTAAAACTTGACCTATTCAAAAATGTGTTTTTGGGTGGTGTGTGTTATTGGTTACTGTATGTATGCACAGTGCCTTCAGAAAGTATCCACATCCCTTGAATTTTTCTACATTTTGTGTTACAACCCAAATTTAAAATGGATTAAATTTAGATTTTGTGTCATTGAAATTATGTTTGTAGAACTTTCGAAATGTATAAAAAAAATGTAAAGCTGAAATGTATTGAGTCAAAAAGCATTCAACCCCTGTTGTTATGGCAAGCCGAAATATGTTCAGGAGTAAAAATGTACTTAACAAATGACATACATTGCATGGACTCCGCGTTCAATAATTGTGGTTAACGTGACTTTTGAATAACGACCCCATTTCTGAACCCCACACATACGGTGTTTTCAGACCCATTGACTTTTTCCACATTTTGTTACATTACAGCCTTATTCAAAAATGGATTAAAAAATGTTTTTCCCTCATCAATCTACACACAATACCCCATAATGACATTACAATACCCCATAATGACATTACAATACCCCATAATGACATCACAATACCCCATAATGACATCACAATACCCCATAATGACATCACAATACCCCATAATGACATCACAATACCCCATAATGACAAAGCAAAAACAGGTTTTTAGAAAATATATATAAAAAGTATTTAGTACTTTGTTGAAGCACCTTTGGCAGTGATTACAGCCTTGAGTCTTCTTGGTTATGACGCTACAAGCTTTGCACACCTGTATTTGGGGAGTTTCTCCCATTCTTCTTTGCAGATCCGCTCAGGTTGGATGGGGAACGTTGCTGCAGAGCCATTTCCAGGTCTCTCCAGAGATGTTAGATCAGGTTCAAGTCCGGGCTCTGGCTGGGCCACTCAAGGACATTCAGAGACTTGTCCCGAAGCCACTCCTGCGTTGTCTTGGTTGTGTGCTTAGGGTCGTTGTCCTGTTGGAAGGTGAACCTTTGCCCCCAGTCTGAGGTCCTGGGAGCTCTGGGGCAGGTTTTCAACAAAGATCTCTCTGTACTTTGCTCCATTCATCTTTGCCTTGATCCTGACTAGTCTACCAGTCCCTGCCGCTGAAAAACATCCCAACAGCATGATGCTGCCACAACCATGTTTCACCATAGGGAAGGTGCCAGGTTTCCTCCAGACATGACGCTGGGTATTCAGGCCAAAGTTCAATCTTGGTTTCATCAGACCAGAGAACCTTGTTTCTCATGATCAGAGTCTTTAGGTGCCTTTTGTCAAACTCCAAGATGGCTGTCATGTGCCTTTTACTGAGGAGTGGCTTCCGTCTGGCCACTCTACCATAAAGGCCTGATTGGTGGAGTGCTGCAGAGATGGTTGTCCTTCTGGAAAGTTCTTCCATCTCCACAGAGGAACTATGGAGCTCTGTCAGAGTGACCATCGGGTTCTTGGTCACCTCCCTGACCAAGGCCCTTCTCCCCTGATTGGTCAGTTTGGCTGGGCGGCCGGCTCTAGGAAGAGTCTTGGTGATTCCAAATTTCTTCCATTTAAGAATGATGGAGGACACGGTGTTCTTGGGGACCATCAATGCTGCAGAAATGTTTTGGTACCCTTCCCCAGATCTGTGCCTCGACACAATCCTGTCTTGAGCATCACGGACAATTCCTTCGATCTCATGGCTTGGTTTTTGCTCTGACATGCACTGTCAGCTGTGGGACCTTATATAGACAGGTGTTTGCCTTTCCAAATCATGTCCAATCAATTGAATTTACCAGAGGTGGACTCCAATCCAGTTGTACAAACATCTCAAGACTGATCAATGGGAACAGGATGCATCTGAGCTCAATTTCAAGTCTCATAGCAAAGGGTCTGAATACTTATGTAAATAAGGTATGTTTTTTTTGTTTTTAATGCATTTGCAAACATTTCTAAAAACTAGTTTTTGCTTTGTCATAATGGGGTATAGTGTGTAGATTGCTGAGGATTTTTTTTAAAATCCATTTCATTATAAGGCTGTAACGTACCAACATGTGTAAAAGGTCAAGGCGTCTGAATACTTTCCTAAAGCACTGAACAATGGTCTGTAAGGTCCCTCAGTTGAGCAGTGGACTTCAAACACAGATTCAACCACAAAGACCAGGGAGGTTTTCCAATGCCTCGCAAAAAAGGGCATCTATTGGTAGATGTGTAAACATTTTAAAAGCAGACACTGAATATCACTTTGAGTATGGTGAAGTTATTAATTACACTTTGGATGGTGTATCAATACACCCAGTCACTACAAAGATACAGGCGTCCTTCCTAACTCAATTGCCGGAGAGGAAGGAAACCGCTCAGGTGGGCCTACCAAGTGGCGCAGTGTTCTAAGGCACTGCATCGCAGTGCTAGCTGTGCCACTAGAGATCCTGGATCGAGTCCAGGCTCTGTCGCAGCCGGCCGCGACCGGGAGACCCATGGGGCGGTGCACAATTGGCCCAGCGTCGTCCGGGTTAGGGGAGGGTTGGTCCCATTGCGCTCTAGCAACTCCTTGGCAGGCCGGGCATAATGCACGCTGACCAGGTGTTTCCTCAGACACATTGGTGCGGCTGGCTTCCGGGTTAAGCGGTCATTGTGTCAAGAAGCAGTGCGGCTTGGCTGGGAGGACACACGGATCTCAACCTTCGCCTCTCCCGAGTCCGCACGGGAGTTGCAGCGATGGGACAAGACTAACTACCAATTGGATACCACGAAATGGGGGAGAAAAAGGAGTAATTTCTTTTTTAAAGGAACCCGCTCAGGGACTTCACCAGTCACCAATGGTGGCTTTAAAACAGTTAGAGTTTAATGGCTGTTAAAACGTTGTAGTTACTCCACAATACTAACCTAAATGACAGAGTGAAAAGAAGGAAGCCTGTATAGAACAAGGCACTTAAGTAATACTGCAAAACCTTTTTTGTCCAGAATATAAAGCCTTATGTTTGAGGCAAATCCAACACAACACATCACGGAGTACCACTCTTCATATTTTCAAGCATAGTGGTGACTGCATCATGTTATGGGTATGCTTGTCATCTTTAAGGACTGGGGAGTTTTCAGGATAAAAAATAAACAGAATGGAGCTAAGCACAGGAACAATCCTAGAGGAAAACCTGGTTCAGTCTGCTTTCCACCAGACACGGAGAGATGAATTCACCTTTCAGCAGGACAATAACCTAAAACACAAGGCCACATCTACACTGGAGTTGCTTATCAAGAAGACAATGAATGTTTCTGAGTGGCCTAGTTACAGTTTTGACTAATATCAGATTGAAAATCTATGACAAGACTTGAAAATGGTTGTCTAGCAAAGATCAACAACCAACTTGACAGAGCTTGAAGAATTCCTTAAAGAATAAATGGGCAAATGTTGCCCAATCTAGAAAGACACAGCTGTAATCGCCGCCAAAGGTGCTTCTACAAAGTATTGACTCAGGGGTGTGAATACTTATGTAAATGAGATGTCTGTAGTTAATTTTCAATACATTTACAAAAATGTCTAAAAACTTGTTTTCACTTTGTCATTATGGGGTATTGAGTGTAGATGGGTGAGAGAAAAATCAAACAACAAAATGTGGAAAAAGTCAAGGGCTGGGAATACTTTCTGAAGGAGCGCGGGAGACGGGTAGCGCGGGAGACGGGGAGCGCGGGAGACGAGAGACGGGCAGCGCGGGAGACGAAAGACGGGGAGCGCGCGGGAGACGGGGAGTGCGGGAGACGAGAGACGGGGAGCGCGCGGGAGACGGGGAGCGCGCGCTCAGACGGGGAGCGCGCGCTCAGACGGGGAGCGCGCGCTCAGACGGGGAGCGCGCGCTCAGACGGGGAGGCGCGCGGGAGACAGGGGGAGCGCGGGAGACAGGGAGCGCGGGAGACAGGGAGCGCGGGAGACAGGGAGCGCGGGAGACAGGGAACGCGGGAGACAGGGAACGCGGGAGACAGGGAACGCGGGAGACAGGGAGCGCGGGAGACAGGGAGCGCGGGAGACAGGGAGCAAGAGAGAGGGAGCGCGAGGGAAACGGGGAGCGCGAGGGAAACGGGGAGTGCGAGGGCAAAACACACATTTCTTTCCACAGGACTGTGGGGTGAGACAGGGATGCAGCTTAAGCCCCACCCTCTTCAACATATATATCACTGAATTGGCGAGGGCACTAGAACAGTCTGCAGCACCCGGCCCTCACCCAACTAGAATCTGAAGTCAAATGTCTACTGTTTGCTCATGATGTGGTGCTTCTGTCCCCAACCAACCATGGCCTATAGCAGCACCAATATCTTCTGCACAGATTCAGTCAGACCTCGGCCCTGACAGTAAATCTCAATAAGACAAAAATAATGGTGTTCCAAAAAGGTCCAGTTGCCAGGACCACAAATACAAATTCCATCTAGATACTGTTGCCCTGGAGCAGGTATTTCCAAACTGGGCGGGCAATTCTGTTTGGGGTATGCCAAATAAAAATGTGATTCACATTTTTTTAATAACAATAATACTCATTTAAAAAGAAAAATGTATTATCACATTTTCAAACAGTACATTTATATTTTCCAACGGGGCTATACGTTTGGGTGATTTTTTATTCTGGCCTGAGTAGCCTCGTGTCACTGCCAAAAATAAAATTAAACCATCTAGTGTTCAGCAAAATAACAACACAATGTCAAATACAGGTAGCCGAGTCAAATAATGAACATCCAATCACATTAACCGTTACTCTCTCACGGGAAACCTTCGCTCTTACACAGACATTTATAAACGAAACATGACAATTTGAAAAATAAGCCACGGGGAGTTTTTTGAGTGAGAATAAAGACAACTTTCAAGAAGTAAGACATGTATAAAAGCAACAGATACCATTAATAAGAAGGGGCTAGAAGTGTCTTTGTCACAGCTGTCTTCAGGAAAGGACCAAACTGCAGCAGAGTTAGTGTTCGTCATCTTGAATTTAATAGGAAGAACACTCTACAAAAACAAGGAAACTGACAGCCAACAGTCCTGTCAGGTGCAAACACACTAAACAAGAAACAATTACCCACAACCCCAAAGAAAAACACACACTCCTATATAGGACTCCCAATCAAAGGCAACTCAACACACCTGCCTTCAATTGGGAGTCCTAATCACCAACAACCATTCACACACACACACACACACAAAACCCTGCCACATCCTGACCAAAACTAATCCAATTGCTCCCTCTGCTGGTCAGGATGTGACAGTCTTATATGGTGAGCTACCGAGTGGCTGGGACAGGAAGCCCCATACTATTGGGGAGGACTTAATTCTTCCTGCTGCCGTGGATACGGCTGGGACAATGCTGGGGGAAAAGGCCCAAAAAACTATACAGACAATGACTTCATCAAACAGGCCTGGTACAGCTCCTGGTATATGGATGAGTTAACAGGCCTGGTACAGCTCCTGGTATATGGATGAGTTAACAGGCCTGGTATAGCTCCTGGTATATGGATGAGTTAACAGGCCTGGTACAGCTCCTGGTATATGGATGAGTTAACAGGCCTGGTACAGCTCCTGGTATATGGATGAGTTAACAGGCCTGGTACAGCTCCTGGTATATGGATGAGTTAACAGGCCTGGTACAGCTCCTGGTATAGCTCCTGGTATATGGATGAGTTAACAGGCCTGGTACAGCTCCTGGTATATGGATGAGTTAACAGGCCTGGTACAGCTCCGGGTATATGGATGAGTTAACAGGCCTGGTACAGCTCCTGGTATATGGATGAGTTAACAGGCCTGGTACAGCTCCTGGTATATGGATGAGTTAACAGGCCTGGTACAGCTCCTGGTATATGGATGAGTTAACAGGCCTGGTACAGCTCCTGGTATATGGATGAGTTAACAGGCCTGGTACAGCTCCTGGTATAGCTCCTGGTATATGGATGAGTTAACAGGCCTGGTACAGCTCCTGGTATATGGATGAGTTAACAGGCCTGGTACAGCTCCTGGTATATGGATGAGTTAACAGGCCTGGTACAGCTCCTGGTATATGGATGAGTTAACAGGCCTGGTACAGCTCCTGGTATATGGATGAGTTAACAGGCCTGGTACAGATCCTGGTATATGTCCGTTACGTTTATGGGGGTCAATTAAGGAAGACATCCTCTTCTGCAAACCACTGGAATCCAGGACAACATGAGAGGATATTTTTAAAGTACTGGACAGCTTTGTGACATCAAATGTCCATTGGTGGTCAAGATGTGTTGGTATCTGTACTGATGGAGCAAAAGCCATGACAGGGAGACATAGTGGAGTGGTAACGCGCCTGCAAGCAGCTGCTCCCGAAGCCATTTGGGTCCACTGCAGCATCCACAGAGAGGCTCTTGCTGCCAAGGGAATGCCTGACAGCTTGAAAGACGTTTTGGACACTACAGTAAAAATGGTTGCTTTGTTAAAGCAAAAGGCCCCTGAACTCTCGTGTATTTTCTGCATTATGTAATGATATGGGCAGTGACCATGTAACGTTTTTACAACATACAGGAAGTGCGCTGGTTATCAACGGTCAAAGTATTGACACGTTTTTTTTAAATTGAGAGATGAGCTTAAAGTTTTCTTTACTGAACATTTTCACTTGTCTGACCTGAATGATCTGAATCAAGGATTACAGGGACTCTCCGCAACTATATTCAATGTGCGGGATAAAATTGAGGCTATGATTAAGAAGTTGGAGCTCTTCTCTGTCTGCATTAACAAGGACAACACACAGGTCTTTCCATCATTGTATGATTTTTTCGTGTGCAAATGAACTCAAGCTTACGGACAATGTCAAATGTGATGTAGCGAAGCACCTGAGGTGAGTTGGGTGAGCAATTACACAGGCACTTTCCTGAAATGGACGACGCAAACAACTGGATTCATTATCCCTTTCATGCCCTGCCTCCAGTCCACTTACCGATATCTGAACAAGAGAGCCTCATCGAAATTGCAACAAGCGGTTCTGTGAAAATTTTATTTAAATCAGAAGCCACTGACAGATTTTTGGATCGGGCTTCACTCAGAGTATCCTGCCTTAGCAAATCGTGCTGTTAAGACACTGATGCCCTTTGCAACTACGTACCTATGTGAGAGTGGATTCTCGGCCCTCACTAGCATGAAAACTAAATACAGGCACAGACTGTGTGTGGAAAATGATTTAAGACTGAGACTCTCTCCAATACAACCCAACATTGCAGAGTTATGTGCATCCTTTCAAGCACACCCTTCTCATTAACCTGTGGTGAGTTATTCACCATTTTGATGAACAAATAAGGTTTTATATGTAAGATGGTTAAATAAAGAGCAAAATTATTATTATTACTATATTATTATTTGTGCCCTGGTCCTATAAGAGCTCTTTGTCATTTCCCACGAGCCGAGTTGTGACAAAAACTCACACTCATTCTGATGTTTAATAAATGTATTGTATAGTGTGTGTGTGTGCGGCAGGATTACAATGATGGTAAAAAAACAACATTTGAGAGTGCGCTGACCCTGGTGCTAGAGGGGGTACAGCTGGAGGTTGGATAGAGGGGGTACAGCTGGAGGTTGGATAGAGGGGGTACAGCTGGAGGTTGGATAGAGGAGGTACAGCTGGAGGTTGAATGTTTGAAGGGGTACGGGACTATAAAAAGTTTGGGAATCACTGCTCTAGAGCACACAAAAAAACTATACATACTTCGGCCTAAACATCAGCACCACAGGTAACTTCCACAAAGCTGTGAACGATCTGAGAGACAAGGCAAGAAGGGCCTTCTATGCCATCAAAATGAACATACAATTCGACATACCAACTAGGATCTGGCTAAAAAATACTTGAATCAGTTATAGATGGTTGTGTGGTCTGGGGTCCGCTCACCAAACAAGAATTCACTAAATGGGACAAACACCAAATTGAGACTCTGCATGCAGAATTCTGCAAAAATATCCTCAGTGTACAACGTTAAACACCAAATAATGCATGTAGAGCAGAATTAGGCTGATACCCGCTAATGATCAAAATCCATAAAAGAGCCGTTAAATTCTACAACCACCTAAAAGGAAGCGATTCCCAAACCTTCCATAACAAAGCCATCACCTACAGAGAGATGAACCTGGAGAAGAGTCCCCTCAGCAAGCTGGTCCTGGGGCTCTGTTCACAAACACAAACAGACCCCACAGAGCCCCAGGACAGCAACACAAACAGACCCCACAGAGCCCCAGGACAGCAACACAATCAGACCCCACAGAGCCCCAGGACAGCAACACAAACAGACCCCACAGAGCCCCAGGACAGCAACACAAACAGACCCCACAGAGCCCCAGGACAGCAACACAATTAGACCAAACCACATCATGAGAAAACTAAAATATAATTACTTGACACATTTGAAAGAATTAACAAAAAAACTGAGCAAACTAGAATGTTATTTGTCCCTAAACAGAGAGACACAGTGGCAGAATACCTGACCAAATGTTTCCATTGACAATAAAGCCCTTGAGAGACAGAGAGAGAGAGACACAGACCAGGAGAGACTGACCAGGGGAGACAGACCAGGGGAGACAGACCAGGGGAGACAGACCAGGGGAGACAGGGGCAGAGGGAGAGAGAGACACAGAGACACAGACCAGGGGAGACAGACCAGGGGACACAGACCAGGGGACACAGACCAGGGGACACAGACCAGGGGAGACAGAGGGAGAGAGAGACACAGAGACACAGACCAGGGGAGACAGACCAGGGGACACAGACCAGGGGACACAGACCAGGGGACACAGACCAGGGGAGACAGAGGGAGAGAGAGACACAGAGACACAGACCAGGGGGACAGACCAGGGGACACAGACCAGGGGACACAGACCAGGGGACACAGACCAGGGAGACAGAGGGAGAGAGAGACACAGAGACACAGACCAGGGGAGACAGACCAGGGGACACAGACCAGGGGACACAGACCAGGGGACACAGACCAGGGGAGACAGAGGGAGAGAGAGACACAGAGACACAGACCAGGGGAGACAGACCAGGGGACACAGACCAGGGGACACAGACCAGGGGACACAGACCAGGGGAGACAGAGGGAGAGAGAGACACAGAGACACAGACCAGGGGAGACAGACCAGGGGACACAGACCAGGGGACACAGACCAGGGGACACAGACCAGGGGAGACAGAGAAAGAGAGACCAGGGGAGACAGACAAGGAGAGACAGACAAGGGGAGACAGACAAGGGGAGACAGAGAAAGAGAGACCAGGGGACACAGACCAGGGGAGACAGAGAAAGAGGGAGAGAGAGATGGAAAGAGGCAGAGTATGTACTTACTGTCGGATGACTGAGTCGAGCCATTGGGAGTTGGCTTCCGGGACCTTGAGGCAGGCCAGAGCGCTGGCTTTAATGATGAAGTCATTCACACTCAGCTTGATGTTCTGGGTCTTTACCTCCTAGGAAGAAGAGTAGAGTATTACTTTATTCATCCCAATTCGGGAAATTGTTTTATTTCACACTGGAAATAAATTGGTCTCGCTGTAATCAATGAAATCAGCTACATTCCTGGTGTTGCATTTCCCCCCAGCTTTGAGATGAAAATAAAATAAAAATACACTGGGTTTTATTGTCTGCTGCCGATGATTGGCTCAGAGCTGTAGAACGCTGGGAAGAAACCTATGGTCATTGGTGGAAACATGAAATCAGCTGATACAAATGGACCAATAGAGATTATTTGGGAGGTTGGTGGAAAGTAACATATGAAATCAGATTATATAATAGGCCAATAGAGATTATTTGGGAGGTTGTAATGAATTTGTCAGTTGTTGTGAATTTAATGATTAAATAGGCTTTAAAGGAATCAGTTAAATGAGAAGTTGTCAGGCTTGCCCCTTGTCAGCGATAGCTCTTTTCTTTGGTCATTTGTCATGACTGTTGATGCTTGTACTTACACATCCTTCAGTCCTTTCAAATTTCCTGATGAAGAACTGTGGATTGATTTTGTATCCACCTAAGCAGATTTCCATTGACGGGGTTGTGCTCTGTGCTGGTGTATTTAGCACCTGACATGCTGAGTGTTGACGCTGCTCTGACGTCCAGCCCCAATGTATCTCCATATCGTTTTTAAACGTGTGCTTCTCTCCTCCGAGAGAACAATGGCTGATTCAATGGGGGTGTGGAAGATTTCAAAACGCTTCTGTGATAGGGAGCCCGTCATACACACACACACACACACACACACACACACACCACACACACACACACACACACACACACACACACACACACACACGAGTATCCTTAGCCTCCTCCTGCTTAGCCTCCTCCTGCTTAGCCTCCTCCTCCTTAGCCTCCTCCTCCTTAGCCTCCTCCTGCTTAGCCTCCTCCTGCTTAGCCTCCTCCTGCTTAGCCTCCTCCTGCTTAGCCTCCTCCTGCTTAGCCTCCTCCTCCTTAGCCTCCTCCTCCTTAGCCTCCTCCTCCTTAGCCTCCTCCTCCTTAGCCTCCTCCTCCTGAGCCTCCTCCTCCTGAGCCTCCTCCTGCTTAGCCTCCTCCTGCTTAGCCTCCTCCTTCTCCTTAGCCTCCTCCTTCTCCTTAGCCTCCTCCTTCTCCTTAGCCTCCTCCTTCTCCTTAGCCTCCTCCTCCTCCTTAGCCTCCTCCTCCTTAGCCTCCTCCTGCTTAGCCTCCTCCTGCTTAGCCTCCTCCTGCTTAGCCTCCTCCTGCTTAGCCTCCTTCTCCTTAGCCTCCTCCTCCTTAGCCTCCTTCTCCTTAGCCTCCTTCTCCTGAGCCTCCTTCTCCTGAGCCTCCTCCTCCTTAGCCTCCTCCTGCTTAGCCTCCTCCTCCTTAGCCTCCTTCTGCTTAGCCTCCTTCTGCTTAGCCTCCTCCTCCTTAGCCTCCTCCTCCTTAGCCTCCTCCTCCTGAGCCTCCTCCTCCTGAGCCTCCTCCTCCTGAGCCTCCTCCTCCTGAGCCTCCTCCTCCTTAGCCTCCTTCTCCTTAGCCTCCTCCTCCTTAGCCTCCTCCTCCTGAGCCTCCTCCTCCTTAGCCTCCTCCTCCTTAGCCTCCTCCTCCTTAGCCTCCTCCTCCTTAGCCTCCTCCTCCTTAGCCTCCTCCTCCTTAGCCTCCTCCTCCTTAGCCTCCACCATTTACCAGTTTCCGGGTCACGTAGGAGAGGACAGACTTTTCCCAGAATCTCACAATGTCTCTCAGCGGCATGCTTAGAAACTCATCAAGGTGCTGGGGGTCAAGCTGACAGGTCATTTATGTTGATAGAGCCCTCAGAAAACCCCACGAGGTACAGACAGACTCCCAGCCAGACCCAGACAACCTCTCTACTACGGAGTTTGAGTCCTGTCTAATCCCAGAGAGACAGCCAGACAGACTCCCAGCCAGAGAGACAGCCAGACAGACTCCCAGCCAGAGAGACAGCCAGACAGACTCCCAGCCAGAGAGACAGCCAGACAGACTCCCAGCCAGAGAGACAGCCAGACAGACTCCCAGCCAGAGAGACAGCCAGACAGACTCCCAGCCAGAGAGACAGCCAGACAGACTCCCAGCCAGAGAGACAGCCAGACAGACTCCCAGCCAGAGAGACAGCCAGACAGACTCCCAGCCAGAGAGACAGCCAGACAGACTCCCAGCCAGACAGACTCCCAGCCAGAGAGACAGCCAGACAGACTCCCAGCCAGAGAGACAGCCAGACAGACTCCCAGCCAGAGACAGACAACCTCTCTACTACGGAGTTTGAGTCCTGTCTGATCACAGAGGAAGGATTAGACAGAGACAGCCAGAGAGACAGCCAGAGAGACAGCCAGAGAGACGACAGACAGACTCACAGCGTTGAGCTCAGTGCGTAGTTCTAGGACTTGGTCCATGTTGACGTCAACAGACAGGTAGTAGTGGGGAATGGTCTGTTTGGACTGCATCAGCCTCTGGGCTATCACCTAGGTAACAACAAACACAATATCACCTGGACACACAGAACAGTGTTTAACATAATGCTGAAGGTATCTTTCAGAGGCGTAGTTAACTGGTGGGTGTACGTGCCTTAGTGCTGAGCGATAGGTGTCGTTTTGAGGTCGGTTCAGTTTTGAGAATCACAGTTAATCACGATTATTTTTAAAACATTAAATGTATTATGAAATAATGACAAGAAGATTTGAGTATTTGAATGAAAATTCCAAAGGCAATTTTTCAGTTGTGAAAATTACTTAGTTTTTATTTGATGACTTTATTATATTTTATTCCTTAAAGTCATCATCTCATCTCAGGCAGTATCAGCCTGACAACCATCTAACATTATCTCTGTGCTTAACATACCCTACAGTCTTTAGTCCTCCTATTCCCCATACCCTACAGTCTTTAGTCCTCCTATTCCCCATACCCTACAGTCTTTAGTCCTCCTATTCCCCATACCCTACAGTCTTTAGTCCTCCTATTCCCCATACCCTACAGTCTTTAGTCCTCCTATTCCCCATACCCTACAGTCTTTAGTCCTCCTATTCCCCATACCCTACAGTCTTTAGTCCTCCTATTCCCCATGCAGTCTTTAGTCCTCCTATTCCCCATACCCTACAGTCTTTAGTCCTCCTATTCCCCATACCCTACAGTCTTTAGTCCTCCTATTCCCCATACAGTCTTTAGTCCTCCTATTCCCCATTCAGTCTTTAGTCCTCCTACTCCCCATACCCTACAGTCTTTAGTCCTCCTATTCCCCATACCTACAGTCTTTAGTCCTCCTATTCCCCATACCTACAGTCTTTAGTCCTCCTATTCCCCATACCTACAGTCTTTAGTCCTCCTATTCCCCATACAGTCTTCAGTCTTCCTATTCCCCATACCCTACAGTCTTTAGTCCTCCTATTCCCCATACCTACAGTCTTTAGTCCTCCTATTCCCCATACCTACAGTCTTTAATCCTCCTATTCCCCATGCAGTCTTTAGTCCTCCTATTCCCCATACAGTCTTTAGTCCTCCTATTCCCCATACCCTACAGTCTTTAGTCCTCCTATTCCCCATACCCTACAGTCTTTAGTCCTCCTATTCCCCATACCCTACAGTCTTTAGTCCTCCTATTCCCCATACCTACAGTCTTTAGTCCTCCTATTCCCCATACCTACAGTCTTTAGTCCTCCTATTCCCCATACAGTCTTTAGTCCTCCTATTCCCCATACAGTCTTTAGTCCTCCTATTCCCCATACAGTCTTTAGTCTTCCTATTCCCCATACCCTACAGTCTTTAGTCCTCCTATTCCCCATACCTACAGTCTTTAGTCCTCCTATTCCCCATACCTACAGTCTTTAATCCTCCTATTCCCCATGCAGTCTTTAGTCCTCCTATTCCCCATACAGTCTTTAGTCCTCCTATTCCCCATACCCTACAGTCTTTAGTCCTCCTATTCCCCATACCCTACAGTCTTTAGTCCTCCTATTCCCCATACCCTACAGTCTTTAGTCCTCCTATTCCCCATACCTACAGTCTTTAGTCCTCCTATTCCCCATACCTACAGTCTTTAGTCCTCCTATTCCCCATACCTACAGTCTTTAGTCCTCCTATTCCCCATACAGTCTTTAGTCCTCCTATTCCCCATACAGTCTTTAGTCTTCCTATTCCCCATACCCTACAGTCTTTAGTCCTCCTATTCCCCATACCTACAGTCTTTAATCCTCCTATTCCCCATGCAGTCTTTAGTCCTCCTATTCCCCATAGAGTCTTTAGTCCTCCTATTCCCCATGCAGTCTTTAGTCCTCCTATTCCCCATACCCTACAGTCTTTAGTCCTCCTATTCCCCATACCCTACAGTCTTTAGTCCTCCTATTCCCCATACCTACAGTCTTTAGTCCTCCTATTCCCCATAGTCTTTAGTCCTCCTATTCCCCATACAGTCTTTAGTCCTCCTATTCCCCATACAGTCTTTAGTCTTCCTATTCCCCATACCCTACAGTCTTTAGTCCTCCTATTCCCCATACCTACAGTCTTTAGTCCTCCTATTCCCCATACCTAAAGTCTTTAATCCTCCTATTCCCCATGCAGTCTTTAGTCCTCCTATTCCCCATACAGTCTTTAGTCCTCCTATTCCCCATACAGTCTTTAGTCTTCCTATTCCCCATACCCTACAGTCTTTAGTCCTCCTATTCCCCATACCTACAGTCTTTAGTCCTCCTATTCCCCATACCTAAAGTCTTTAATCCTCCTATTCCCCATGCAGTCTTTAGTCCTCCTATTCCCCATACAGTCTTTAGTCCTCCTATTCCCCATACCCTACAGTCTTTAGTCCTCCTATTCCCCATACCCTACAGTCTTTAGTCCTCCTATTCCCCATACCCTACAGTCTTTAGTCCTCCTATTCCCCATACCTACAGTCTTTAGTCCTCCTATTCCCCATACCTACAGTCTTTAGTCCTCCTATTCCCCATACCTACAGTCTTTAGTCCTCCTATTCCCCATACAGTCTTTAGTCCTCCTATTCCCCATACAGTCTTTAGTCTTCCTATTCCCCATACCCTACAGTCTTTAGTCCTCCTATTCCCCATACCTACAGTCTTTAATCCTCCTATTCCCCATGCAGTCTTTAGTCCTCCTATTCCCCATAGAGTCTTTAGTCCTCCTATTCCCCATGCAGTCTTTAGTCCTCCTATTCCCCATACCCTACAGTCTTTAGTCCTCCTATTCCCCATACCTACAGTCTTTAGTCCTCCTATTCCCCATACCTAGAGTCTTTAGTCCTCCTATTCCCCATACCTACAGTCTTTAATCCTCCTATTCCCCATGCAGTCTTTAGTCCTCCTATTCCCCATACAGTCTTTAGTCCTCCTATTCCCCATACAGTCTTTAGTCCTCCTATTCCCCATACAGTCTTTAGTCCTCCTATTCCCCATACAGTCTTTAGTCCTCCTATTCCCCATACAGTCTTTAGTCCTCCTATTCCCCATACAGTCTTTAGTCCTCCTATTCCCCATACCCTACAGTCTTTAGTCCTCCTATTCCCCATACAGTCTTTAGTCCTCCTATTCCCCATGCAGTCTTTAGTCCTCCTATTCCCCATACAGTCTTTAGTCCTCCTATTCCCCATACCTACAGTCTTTAGTCCTCCTATTCCCCATACCCTACAGTCTTTAGTCCCTCTATTCCCCATACAGTCTTTAGTCCTCCTATTCCCCATACAGTCTTTAGTCCTCCTATTCCCCATACAGTCTTTAGTCCTCCTATTCCCCATACAGTCTTTAGTCCTCCTATTCCCCACAGTCTTTAGTCCTCCTATTCCCCACAGTCTTTAGTCCTCCTATTCCCCATACAGTCTTTAGTCCTCCTATTCCCCATACAGTCTTTAGTCCTCCTATTCCCCACACAGTCTTTAGTCCTCCTATTCCCCATACCCTACAGTCTTTAGTCCTCCTATTCCCCATACAGTCTTTAGTCCTCCTATTCCCCATACCCTACAGTCTTTAGTCCTCCTATTCCCCATACAGTCTTTAGTCCTCCTATTCCCCATACCCTACAGTCTTTAGTCCTCCTATTCCCCATACCCTACAGTCTTTAGTCCTCCTATTCCCCATACAGTCTTTAGTCCTCCTATTCCCCATACCCTACAGTCTTTAGTCCTCCTATTCCCCATACAGTCTTTAGTCCTCCTATTCCCCATACCGTACAGTCTTTAGTCCTCCTATTCCCCATACAGTCTTTAGTCCTCCTATTCCCCATACCCTACAGTCTTTAGTCCTCCTATTCCCCATACAGTCTTTAGTCCTCCTATTCCCCATACCCTACAGTCTTTAGTCCTCCTATTCCCCATACCCTACAGTCTTTAGTCCTCCTATTCCCCATACAGTCTTTAGTCCTCCTATTCCCCATACCCTACAGTCTTTAGTCCTCCTATTCCCCATACCCTACAGTCTTTAGTCCTCCTATTCCCCATACAGTCTTTAGTCCTCCTATTCCCCATACCGTACAGTCTTTAGTCCTCCTATTCCCCATACAGTCTTTAGTCCTCCTATTCCCCATACCCTACAGTCTTTAGTCCTCCTATTCCCCATACAGTCTTTAGTCCTCCTATTCCCCATACCGTACAGTCTTTAGTCCTCCTATTCCCCCTACAGTCTTTAGTCCTCCTATTCCCCATACCCTACAGTCTTTAGTCCTCCTATTCCCCATACAGTCTTTAGTCCTCCTATTCCCCATACCCTACAGTCTTTAGTCCTCCTATTCCCCATACAGTCTTTAGTCCTCCTATTCCCCATACCCTACAGTCTTTAGTCCTCCTATTCCCCATACCCTACAGTCTTTAGTCCTCCTATTCCCCATACAGTCTTTAGTCCTCCTATTCCCCATACCCTACAGTCTTTAGTCCTCCTATTCCCCATACAGTCTTTAGTCCTCCTATTCCCCATACCGTACAGTCTTTAGTCCTCCTATTCCCCATACAGTCTTTAGTCCTCCTATTCCCCATACCCTACAGTCTTTAGTCCTCCTATTCCCCATACAGTCTTTAGTCCTCCTATTCCCCATACCCTACAGTCTTTAGTCCTCCTATTCCCCATACCCTACAGTCTTTAGTCCTCCTATTCCCCATACAGTCTTTAGTCCTCCTATTCCCCATACCCTACAGTCTTTAGTCCTCCTATTCCCCATACAGTCTTTAGTCCTCCTATTCCCCATACCGTACAGTCTTTAGTCCTCCTATTCCCCATACAGTCTTTAGTCCTCCTATTCCCCATACCCTACAGTCTTTAGTCCTCCTATTCCCCATACAGTCTTTAGTCCTCCTATTCCCCATACCCTACAGTCTTTAGTCATTGTATTTAGCTAGCCAGCCTAAATATGCTGCAGAGCTGTCTGCCCTTATTTCTATTTAACCTTTATTTAACTAGGCAAGTCAGTTCAGAACAAATTATTTTTTACAATAATGACGACGATGAGCCAATTGTGCGCCGCCCTATGGAACTCCCAATCACGGGCAGATGTGATACAGCCTGGATACGAACCGGGACTGTAGTGACACCTCTTGCACTGAGATGCAGTGCCTTAGACCGCTGCGCCACTCGGGAGCTCATTTGACTAGTTCAAAATACATAAGGCATACTTTCACAAACTCTATCCCTCTTTCTCATAGTTGTGTAGGCTACATTCCTCTGTCATGTGGTCTATGTGTATCTAACCTAACATAGCAGGTGTAAAAGTGTATCCATCTCTGTCCAAGTGGAACAGGCGCAATGGATTATGGTCATTATAGTTAATTACCACATTTCTGCTCTGAAATAGGTTGAATATTTGCTTTATGAAAACTACAGCCCTTCAGCCCAGCGTCCCACATGGTTCTTGACTTAATTTCTCTAGTGAATGATTTGATTTCTCTCTAGAGAAACGGCGCTTTGGGCTCACAATGTTTTTATACTAAATTGTATTCAAGTAACTGAACCGACATCGGTTAATCGCTCAGGACTAGTGTGTGTGTGTGTGTGTGTGTGTGTGTGTGTGTGTTACCCTGCGGATGTTGCTGATAGGAACGTCAGTGAAGGTGCCTGTTGGCGCGGCAACACCCGGGGTAGGTCTAGGGGCGTGGCTAGCCGGGGAAGGAGGAGCTGCAGCAACAGGAGCCTAAACACCAGAAAACCAACCCAGTCTAGAATGAACATTTCATCAGAAAACCAACCCAGTCTAGAATGAACATTTCATCAGAAAACCAACCCAGTCTAGAATGAACATTTCATCAGAAAACCAACCCAGTCTAGAATGAACATTTCACCAGAAAACCAATCCAGTCTAGAATGAACATTTCATCAGAAAACCAACCCAGTCTAGAATGAACATTTCATCAGAAAACCAACCCAGTCTAGAATGAACATTTCATCAGAAAACCAACCCAGTCTAGAATGAACATTTCATCAGAAAACCAACCCAGTCTAGAATGAACATTTCACCAGAAAACCAACCCAGTCTAGAATGAACATTTCATCAGAAAACCAACCCAGTCTAGAATGAACATTTCATCAGAAAACCAACCCAGTCTAGAATGAACATTTCATCAGAAAACCAACCCAGTCTAGAATGAACATTTCATCAGAAAACCAACCCAGTCTAGAATGAACATTTCATCAGAAAACCAACCCAGTCTAGAATGAACATTTCACCAGAAAACCAATCCAGTCTAGAATGAACATTTCATCAGAAAACCAACCCAGTCTAGAATGAACATTTCATCAGAAAACCAACCCAGTCTAGAATGAACATTTCATCAGAAAACCAACCCAGTCTAGAATGAACATTTCATCAGAAAACCAACCCAGTCTAGAATGAACATTTCACCAGAAAACCAACCCAGTCTAGAATGAACATTTCATCAGAAAACCAACCCAGTCTAGAATGAACATTTCATCAGAAAACCAACCCAGTCTAGAATGAACATTTCACCAGAAAACCAACCCAGTCTAGAATGAACATTTCACCAGAAAACCAACCCAGTCTAGAATGAACATTTCACCAGAAAACCAACCCAGTCTAGAATGAACATTTCATCAGAAAACCAACCCAGTCTAGAATGAACATTTCATCAGAAAACCAACCCAGTCTAGAATGAACATTTCATCAGAAAACCAACCCAGTCTAGAATGAACATTTCACCAGAAAACCAACCCAGTCTAGAATGAACATTTCATCAGAAAACCAACCCAGTCTAGAATGAACATTTCACCAGAAAACCAACCCAGTCTAGAATGAACATTTCATCAGAAAACCAATCCAGTCTAGAATGAACATTTCATCAGAAAACCAACCCAGTCTAGAATGAACATTTCATCAGAAAACCAACCCAGTCTAGAATGAACATTTCATCAGAAAACCAACCCAGTCTAGAATGAACATTTCATCAGAAAACCAACCCAGTCTTGACTGAACATTTCACCAGAAAACCAACCCAGTCTAGAATGAACATTTCACCAGAAAACCAACCCAGTCTAGAATGAACATTTCACCAGAAAACCAACCCAGTCTTGACTGAACATTTCACCAGAAAACCAACCCAGTCTAGAATGAACATTTCACCAGAAAACCAACCCAGTCTAGAGGTCGACCGATTAATCGGAATGGCCGATTAATCAGGGCCGATTTCAAGTATTCATAACAATCGGTAATGGGCTGGTCCTCCAATAATCGGTATCGGCGTTGAAAAATCATAATCGGTCGACCTGTAATCCAGTCTAGACTGAACATTGCATCAGAAAACCAATCCAGTCTAGAGTGAACATTGAATCAGATGGGTCTACAGACAATGTTTTATACTAAATATGTATCAATAGTAAGTAGAAAAGATAAAACACATTGAAAAACATTTAGGATAAATGCAGTAAAGTGAGTGTGTGGTGACTTACAGCAGGGGCAGCCTTGGGGGGGACGAAAGTCTCAATGTCTTTCCTGGTGACTCTACCATCAGGACCGGAGCCTGAAACACACAAAAAACATATGTCAGAGAGAGGAAGGTGTGTGTGTGTGTGTGTGTGTGTGTGTGTGTGTGTGTGTGTGTGTGTGTGTGTGTGTGTGTGTGTACACTCACCACTGACCTGGGCCAGGTCAATGCCCTTCTCGGCAGCGAGCTTCTTGGCTAGCGGGCTGGCGAAGACACGCCCTTTCCGTGGGGTTGCCGGGGCTACGTGAGCTGGGCTAGCTGCTGCAGGAGTGGTTGCCGGGGCTACGTGAGCTGGGCTAGCTGCTGCAGGACTGGGGGCTGCAACCTAGAGGACACAGTGTTGTTGCCTTGTGTCGCTATGAGGTGATGTTCTGATATTCTCTAGTCTGTCAGAGAACTATCTGGAAAATGTAGCAAGATCTCTAACAACGCTAGCTAACAAGATATAATACAACGCTAGCTAACAAGTTATAATACAACGCTAGCTAACAAGTTATAATACAAGATCTAACAACGTTAGCTAACAAGATATAATACAAGATGTAACAACGCTAGCTAACAAGTTATAATACAAGATCTAACAACGCTAGCTAACAAGATATAAAACGAGATCTCTAACAACGCTAGCTAACAAGATATAATACAAGATCTAACAACGCTAGTTAACAAGTTATAATACAAGCTCTAACAACGCTAGCTAACAAGTTATAATACAAGATGTAACAAAGCTAGCTAACAAGATATAATACAAGATCTAACAACGCTAGCTAACAAGATATAAAACGAGATCTCTAACAACGCTAGCTAACAAGTTATAATACAACGCTAGCTAACAAGTTATAATTTTCCCCAGCACTGAGCAAGGGGGTTAGGGGGTGTTACCGGTATTGGGGGAGGGGTTAGGGGGGTGTTACCGGTATTGGGGGAGGGGTTAGGGGGTGTTACCGGTATTGGGGGAGGGGTTAGGGGGTGTTACCGGTATTGGGGGAGGGGTTAGGGGGTGTTACCGGTATTGGGGGAGGGGTTAGGGGGTGTTACCGGTATTGGGGGAGGGGTTAGGGGGTGTTAAAAATGGCGGTGTTCGCTTTAGCAATCTCACTAGTATAAAGACCTCCTCCATTCCTGCCATTATTGAAAGAGATTGTGATACCTCACATCTCAAAATTGGGTTACTTAATGGTAGATCCCTCACTTCGAAGGCAGTTATAGTCAATGAACTAATCACTGATCATAATCTTGATGTGATTGGCCTGACTGAAACATGGCTTAAGCCTGATGAATTTACTGTGTTAAATGAGGCCTCACCCCCTGGTTACACTAGTGACCATACCCCCCGTGCATCCGGCAAAGGCGGAGGTGTTGCTAACATTTACGATAGCAAATTTCAATTTACAAAACAAAAAACAATGACGTTTTCGTCTTTTGAGCTTCTAGTCATGAAATCTATGCAGCCTACTCACTCACTTTTTATAGCTACTGTTTACAGGCCTCCTGGGCCATATGCAGTGTTCCTCACTGAGTTCCCTGAATTCCTATCGGATCTTGTAGTCATAGCAGATAATATTCAAATTTTTGGTGACTTTAACATTCACATGGAAAAGTCCACAGACCCACTCCAAAAGTATTTCGGAGCCATCATCGACTCAGTGGGTTTTGTCCAACATGTCTCTGGACCTACTCACTGCCACAGTCATACTCTGGACCTAGTTTTGTCCCATGGAATAAATGTTGTGGATCTTAATGTTTTTCCTCATAATCCTGGACTATCGGACCACCATTTTATTACGTTTGTAATCACAACAAATAATCTGCTCAGACCCCAACCAAGGAGCATTAAAAGTCGTGCTATAAATTCTCAGACAACCCAAAGATTCCTTGATGCCCTTCCAGACTCCCTCTGCCTACCCAAGGACGTCAGAGGACAAAAATCAGTTAAGCACCTAACCGAGGAACTCAATTTAACCTTGCGCAATACCCTAGATGCAGTTGCACCCCTAAAAACTAAAAACATCTGTCATAAGAAACTAGCTCCCTGGTATACAGAAAATACACGAGCTCTGAAGCAAGCTTCCAGAAAATTGGAACGGAAATGGCGCCACACCAAACTGGAAGTCTTCCGACTAGCTTGGAAAGACAGTACCGTGCAGTATCGAAGAGCCCTCACTGCTGCTCGATCATCCGATTTTTCCAACTTAATTGAGGAAAATAAGAACAATCCGAAATTTCTTTTTGATACTGTCGCAAAGCTAACTAAAAAGCAGCCTTCGCAAATGGAGGATGGCTTTCACTTCAGCAGTAATACATTTATGAACTTCTTTGAGGAAAAGATCATGATCATTAGAAAGCAAATTACGGACTCCTCTTTAAATCTGGGTATTCCTCCAAAGCTCCATTGTCCTGAGTCTACACAACTCTGCCAGGACCTAGGATCAAGGGAGATACTAAAGTGTTTTATTACTATATCTCTTGACACAATGATGAAAATAATCATGGCCTCCAAACCCTCAAGCTGCATACTGGACCCTATTCCAACTAAACTACTGAAAGAGCTGCTTCCTGTGCTTGGCCCTCCTATGTTGAACATAATAAACGGCTCTCTATCCACCGGATGTGTACCAAGCTCACTAAAAGTGGCAGTAATAAAGCCTCTCTTGAAAAAGCCGAATCTTGATCCAGAAATTATAAAAAACTAATCGGCCTATATCGAATCTTCCATTCCTCTAAAAAAAAATTGAAAAAGCTGTTGCACAGCAACTCACTGCCTTCCTGAAGACAAACAATGTATATGCAACGCTTCAGTCTGGTTTTAGACCCCATCATAGCACTGAGACTGCACTTGTGAAGGTGGTAAATGACCTTTTAATGACGTCAGACCGAGGCTCTGCATCTGTCCTCGTGCTCCTAGATCTTAGTGCCGCTTTTGATACAATCGATCACCACATTCTTTTGGAGAGATTGGAAACCCAAATTGGTCTACACGGACAAGTTCTGGCCTAGTATAGTTCTTATCTGTCGGGAAGATATCAGTTTGTCTCTGTGAATGGTTTGTCCTCTGACAAATCAATTGTACATTTCGGTGTTCCTCAAGGTTCCGTTTTAGGACCACTATTGTTTTCACTATATATTTTACCTCTTGGGGATGTCATTCGAAAACATAATGTTACATTTCACTGCTATGCGGACGACACACAGCTGTACATTTCAATGAAACATGGTGAAGCCCCGAAATTGCCCTCGCTAGAAGCCTGTGTTTCAGACATAAAGAAGTGGATGGCTGCAAACTTTCTACTTTTAAACTCGGACAAAACAGAGATGCTTGTTCTAGGTCCCAAGAAACAAAGAGATCTTCTGTTGAATCTGACAATTAATCTGGATGGTTGTACAGTCGTCTCAAATAAAACTGTGAAGGACCTCGGCGTTACTCTGGACCCTGATCTCTCTTTTGAAGAACATATCAAGACTGTTTCAAGGACAGCTTTTTTCCATCCACGTAACATTGCAAAAATCAGAAACTTTCTGTCCAAAAATGACGCAGAAAAATTAATCCATGCTTTTGTTACTTCTAGGCTGGACTACTGCAATGCTCTACTTTCCGGCTACCCGGATAAAGCACTAAACAAACTTCAGTTAGTGCTAAATACGGCTGCTAGAATCCTGACTAGAACCAAAACATTTGATCATATTACTCCAGTGCTAGCCTCCCTACACTGGCTTCCTGTTAAGGCAAGGGCTGATTAAGGTTTTACTGCTAAACCAAAAAGCATTACATGGTCTTGCTCCTACCCATCTTTCCGAGTTGGTCCTGCCGTACATACCTACACGTACGCTACGGTCACAAGACGCGGGCCTCCTAATTGTCCCTAGAATTTCTAAGCAAACGGCTGGAGGTAGGGCTTTCTCCTATAGAGCTCCATTTTTATGGAATGGTCTGCCTACCAATGTGAGAGACGCAGACTCAGTCTCAACCTTTAAGTCTTTACTGAAGACACATCTCTTCAGTAGGTCCTATGATTGAGTATAGTCTGGCCCAGGAGTGTGAAGAGGAACGGAAAGGCTGGAGCAACGAACCGCCCTTGCTGTCTCTGCCTTGCCGGTTCCCCTCTTTCCACTGGGATTCTCTGCCTCTAACCCTTTTACAGGGGCTGAGTCACTGGCTTACTGGTGTTCTTCCATGCCGTCCATGGGAGGGGTGCGTCACTTGAGTGGGTTGAGTCACTGACGTGGTCTTCCTGTCTGGGTTGGCGCCCCCCCCTTGGGTTGTGCCATGGCGGAGATCGTTGTGGGCTATACTCGGCCTTGTCTTAGGACGGTAAGTTGGTGGTTGGAGACATCCCTCTAGTGGTGTGGGGGCTGTGCTTTGGCAAAGTGGGTGGGGTTATATCCTGCCTGTTTGGCCCTGTCCGGGGGTATCATCGGATGGGGCCACAGTGTCTCCTGACCCCTCCTGTCTCAGCCTCCAGTATTTATGCTGCAGTAGTTTATGTGTCGGGGGGCTAGGGTCAGTCTGTTACATCTGGAGTATTTCTCTTGTCTTATCCGGTGTCCTGTGTGAATTTAAATATGCTCTCTCTAATTCTCTCTTTCTCTCGGAGGACCTGAGCCCTAGGACCATGCCTCAGGACTACCTGGTATGATGACTCCTTGCTGTCCCCAGTCCACCTGGCCGTTCTGCTGCTCCAGTTTCAACTGTTCTGCCTGCGGCTATGGAACCCTGACCTGTTCACCAGACGTGCTTGTTGCACCCTCGACAACTACTATGATTATTATTATTTGACCATGCTGGTCATTTATGAACATTTTAACATCTTGACCATGTTCTGTTCTAATATCCACCCTGCACAGCCAGAAGAGGACTGGCCACCCCTCATCGCCTGGTTCCTCTCTAGGTTTCTTCCTAGGTTTTTGGCCTTTCTAGGGAGTTTTTCCTAGGGAGTTTTTCCTAGCCACCGTGCTTCTAAACCTGCATTGCTTGCTGTTTGGGGTTTTAGGCTGGGTTTCTGTACAGCACTTTGAGATATCAGCTGATGTACGAAGGGCTATATAAATACATTTGATTTGATTTTGATTTGTTACCGGTATTGGGGGAGGGGTTAGGGGGTGTTACCGGTATTGGGGGAGGGGATAGGGGGTGTTACCGGTATTGGGGGAGGGGATAGGGGGTGTTACCGGCATTGGGGCTGGGGGTATAGGGGGTGTTACCGGCATTGGGGCTGGGGGTATAGGGGGTGTTACCGGTATTGGGGCTGGGGGTATAGGGGGTGTTACCGGTATTGGGGCTGGGGGTATAGGGGGTGTTACCGGTATTGGGGCTGGGGGTATAGGCGGTATGGGGCTGGGGGTATAGGGGGTGTTACCGGTATTGGGGCTGGGGGTATAGGGGGTGTTACCGGTATTGGGGCTGGGGGTATAGGGGGTGTTACCGGTATTGGGGCTGGGGGTATAGGGGGTGTTACCGGTATTGGGGCTGGGGGTTAGGGGGTAGTGTATTACCGGTATTGGGGCTGGGGGTTAGGGGGTAGTGTATTACCGGTATTGGGGCTGGGGGTATAGTGTATTACCGGTATTGGGGCTGGTAGCGGGGTAGAGACCTCAGCCCCTCCCGTCTCTACGTAGTCGCTGAAGGCAGCGATGTCACTCTCCTTCTCCACGATGATGCAGAGAGGAGCCCCCAGAGGAACATCACGTGTTCCCTCAGACACCATGATCTTAGCCAGGTAACCCTCCTCCTGCACCTCAAACCCTACACACACACACACACACCATACCATACACCACACACACACACACACACCATACACCACACACACACACACCACACACACACACACACACCATACACCACACACACACACACACACACCACACCATACACCACACACACACACCACACACCCACCATACACACACACACACCATACACCACACACACACACACCCCACACACCATACACCACACACACACCATACCATACACCACACACACACACACCCCACCACCACACACACACACACACACACACACACACACACACACACACACACACACACACACACACACACACACACACCATACACCACACACACACCATACCATACACCACACAC
Source organism: Salmo salar (assembly GCF_965601325.2). Taxonomy (NCBI): domain Eukaryota; kingdom Metazoa; phylum Chordata; class Actinopteri; order Salmoniformes; family Salmonidae; genus Salmo; species Salmo salar. Next base: position 125,433,689 of record NC_138301.1, on the reverse strand, counting down.
ACACACACACCCCACACACCACACACACACCCCACACACACAGTTACAATTGATATCACAGTCTGTCTGTGTGTTTATACAGTGTGTGTGTGTGTGTGTGTGTGTGTGTGTGTGTGTGTGTGTGGTGTACTAACCGATGGTAGCCTTGTCTGTCTCTATCTCTGCCAGTAAATCTCCTTCACTGAGTTTCTCTCCAACCTTCTTCTCCCAGCGCTGCACCGTCCCCATGGTCATAGTAGGAGACAGGGCTGGCAGACACACCTAACACACACACACAGACAGACACACACACACACACAGACACAGACAGAGAGACAGACAGACAGACAGACAGACAGACAGACACACAGACAGACAGACAGACAGAGAGAGAGACACACAGAGAGACAGACAGACAGACAGACACACAGACAGACAGACAGACAGAGAGAGAGACACACAGACAGACAGACAGACAGACAGACAGACACACAGACAGACAGACAGACAGACAGAGAGAGAGACAGACAGACAGACAGACAGACAGACAGAGAGACAGACAGACAGACAGACAGAGACAGACAGACAGACAGACAGAGACAGACAGACAGACAGACAGACAGACAGACAGAGACAGACAGACAGACAGACAGACAGACAGACAGACAGACAGAGACAGACAGAGAGACAGAGAGATGAGTAGACAGACAGACCTAACACATGGTTCTGATCAGACTAACTGGACCGGAGATGCAGACTGGTCGGGGTGATCCTACCTTCATGTGGGTTGGTAGGGAGCTGCCAGGGGGCGGGGGAGGGGGCGGGGCAGCTGCAGAAGGGGCGGAGCCAGCAGCCAGCTTGTCCAACGTCAGGTCCTTAAAGGCTGGGATCAGATCAGCACTGATAACACACACACACACACACACACACACACGGAGGTGATAACACACACACACAGACACAACCACAACACACACACATACGGAGGTGATAATACACACACACACACACACACACACACACACAGTAAAATAGACTCAAACATACACACCCCTGTGGACAACACACACAGACGTACCTGTCGACAGTGATGCAGATGACAGAACCCACGGAAACTGCAGTTCCTTCAGCTACCAGGATCTTAGCCAGGTAACAGTCCTCCAGCAGCTCAAACCCCACCGTGGCCTTGTCAGTCTCCACCTAACACACATACAGTTAACCAGGTCAGTGTTCACTACAGTGAGGGGGAAAAAAGTGTTTGATCCCCTGCTGATTTTGTACGTATGCCCACTGATAAAGAAATGATCAGTCTATAATTTTAATGGTAGGTTTATTTGAACAGTGAGAGACAGAATAACAACAACAAAAATCAAGAAAAACGCATGTCAAAAATGTTATAAAATGATTTGCATTTGAACCTGTTGGGGCTAGGGGGCAGTATTTTCACGGCCGGATAAAAAACGTACCCGATTTAATCTGGTTACTACTCCTGCCCATATAGAATATGCATATAATTATTAGCTTTGGATAGAAAACACTCCAAAGTTTCTAAAACTGTTTGAATGGTGTCTGTGAGTATAACAGAACTCATATGGCAGGCCAAAACCTGAGAAGATTCCATACAGGAAGTGCCCTGTCTGACAATTTGTTGTCCTTCTGTTGCATCTCTATCGAAAATACAGCATCTGTGCTGTAACGTTGCACTTTCTAAGGCTTCCATTGGCTCTCTAAAGCCGCCAGAAAGTGGAATGGGGTGTCTGCTGTCTCTGGGCAAAGTACAGCAGCAAAGTTTGTAAGTGGTCAGCCTGGGGACAGTGAGACTGAGATGCGCGGTCACGAGACTTCTCAATTTTTTTCTTTCAGCCTTTGAATGAATACAACGTCGCCCGGTTGGAATATTATCGCTATTTTACGAGAAAAGTAGCATAAAAATGTATTTTAAACAGCGTTTGACATGCTTCGAAGTACGGTAATGGAATATTTTGAATTTTTTTGTCACGAAATGCGCTCGCGCGTTACCCTTCGGATAGTGACCTGAACACACGAACAAAACGGCGGTATTTGGATATAACTATGGATTATTAGGAACCAAAATAACATTTGTTGTTGAAGTAGAAGTCCTGGGAGTGCATTCTGACGAAGAACAGCAAAGGTAATCCAATTTTTCTAATACTAATTCTGAGTTTAGTGAGCCCCAAACTTGGTGGGTGTCAAATTAGCTAGCCTGTGATGGCCGAGCTATGTACTCAGAATATTGCAAAATGTGCTTTCGCCGAAAAGCTATTTTAAAATCTGACATAGCGTTTGCATAAAGGAGTTCTGTATCTATAATTCTTAAAATAATTGTTATGTATTTTGTCAACGTTTATCATGATTAATTTAGTAAATTCACCGGAAGTTTTCGGTGGCTATGCATGTTCTGAACATCACATGCTAATGTAAAAAGCTGGTTTTTGATATAAATATGAACTCCATTGAACAAAACATGCATGTATTGTATAACAATGTCCTTGGAGTGTCATCTGATGAAGATCATCAAAGGTTAGTGCTGCATTTAGCTGTGGTTTTGGTTTTTGTGACATATATGCTAGCTTGAAAATGGCTGTGTGATTATTTTTGGCAGGGTACTCTCCTGACATAATCTAATGTTTTGCTTTCGCTGTAAAGCCTTTTGGAAATCGGACAATGTGGTTAGATTAACGAGAATCTTGTCTTTAAAATGGTGTAAAATAGTCATATGTTTGAGAAATTGAAGTTATAGCATTTTTGAGGTATTTGTATTTCACGCCACGTGATTCCACTGGCTGTTGACTAGGGTGGGACGCAAACGTCCCACTGGCCCAGAGAGGTTAATGAGGGAAATAAGTATTTGACCCCTCTCAATCAGAAAGATTTCTGGCTCCCAGGTGTCTTTTATACAGGTAACGAGCTGAGATTAGAGCACACTCTTAAAGGGAGTGCTCCTAATCTCAGCTTGTTACCTGTATAAAAGACACCTGTCCACAGAAGCAATCAATCAATCAGATTCCAAACTCTCCACCATGGCCAAGACCAAAGAGCTCTCCAAGGATGTCAGGGACAAGATTGTAGACCTACACAAGGCTGGAATGGGCTACAAGACCATCGCCAAGCAGCTTGGTGAGAAGGTGACAACAGTTGGTGTGATTATTCACAAATGGAAGAAACATAAAAGAACTGTCAATATCCCTCGGCCTGGGGCTCCATGCAAGATCTCACCTCGTGGAGTTGCAATGATCATGAGAACGGCGTGGGGGGGGACATGTCCCGTGCGGGGGACGGGACATGCCCCGTGATGGGGGGGGGACATGCCCCGTCGTGGGGGGACGGACATGCCCTGTGGTGGGGGGGGGGGGGAGGACATGCCCCGTGGTGGGGGGGGGGATTATGCAGGAGATTATGTTCAATCTGTAGATGGAAAAATGAGCTAAAAAGATATACTAAATATATACAAAAGAAAGAAATTATATATACAAGGGACGGGACAAGACAATCAAAACATCCCACTGCTACGCCATCTTGGATATCTGGGAGTTGAACTGCAGAGTGAAGGAAATGCAGCCAACCAGTGCTCAGCATATGTGGGAACTCCTTCAAGACTGTTGGAAAAGCATTCCAGGTGAAGCTGGTTGAGAGAATGCAAAGCTGTCAAGGCAAAGGGTGGCTACTTTGAAGAACCTAAAATCTAAAATATATTTTGATTTGTTCAACACTTTTCTGGTTACTACATGATTCCATGTGTGTTATATCATAGTTTTGATGTCTTCACTATTATTCTACAATGTAGAAAATAGTAAAAATAAAGAAAAACCCTTAATTGAGTGTCCAAACCTTTGACTGGTACTGTACATTCAAAAATATACTCAACACACATTATCTTCACACATATTTTAAATTCTTCAGAATGGTGTTTTCCTGCTAACTAACTGTATGTAAATGTTATTGCTGTCATTCTGACCACCGTGGGTGGACACCCTAATTGGTTACACACCCAATGCATATGGGTCCGGTAAACTTTTCAAATAGCCGGTAAATTAATATCTTGCCGGTCACGTTGTCCGGCGCCACATTTTCCTAACAGAAAACCTGGTGTGTGTGTGTGTGTGTGTACTCACCTCAGCGATAAGGTCTCCCTCATTGATCTTGTCTCCCTCCTTCTTCTCCCAGCGAGCGATGGTTCCAGTCTGCATGGTGGGGGACAGAGCAGGCAGCTCCACCTACCACACACACACACACACACACACACACACACACACACACACACACACACACACACACACACACAGAGTCTGAATCTCTTTATTAAACACATATTTAATTGTTAACAGCCTATGGGCCCAATTTGCATGTGGAAAAAAGTGAGAAAACCTCCACCTGAACAGTAATATATCTAGTAAACCTCCCACCTGAACAGTAATATATCTAGTAAACCTCCCACCTGAACAGTAATATATCTAGTAAACCTCCCACCTGAACAGTAATATATCTAGTAAACCTCCCACCTGAACAGTAATATATCTAGTAAACCTCCCACCTGAACAGTAATATATCTAGTAAACCTCCCACCACAACAGTAATATATCTAGTAAACCTCCCACCTGAACAGTAATATATCTAGTAAACCTCCCACCTGAACAGTAATATATCTAGTAAACCTCCCACCACAACAGTAATATATCTAGTAAACCTCCCACCTGAACAGTAATATATCTAGTAAACCTCCCACCTGAACAGTAATATATCTAGTAAACCTCCCACCTGAACAGTAATATATCTAGTAAACCTCCACCTGAACAGTAATATATCTAGTAAACCTCCACCTGAACAGTAATATATCTAGTAAACCTCCCACCTGAACAGTAATATATCTCATAAACCTCCCACCTGAACAGTAATATATCTCATAAACCTCCCACCTGAACAGTAATATATCTAGTAAACCTCCCACCTGAACAGTAATATATCTAGTAAACCTCCCACCTGAACAGTAATATATCTAGTAAACCTCCCACCTGAACAGTAATATATCTCATAAACCTCCCACCTGAACAGTAATATATCTAGTAAACCTCCCACCTCAACAGTAATATATCTAGTAAACCTCCCACCTGAACAGTAATATATCTAGTAAACCTCCCACCTGAACAGTAATATATCTCGTAAACCTCCCACCTGAACAGTAATATATCTAGTAAACCTCCCACCTGAACAGTAATATATCTAGTAAACCTCCCACCTGAACAGTAATATATCTAGTAAACCTCCACCTGAACAGTAATATATCTAGTAAACCTCCCACCTGAACAGTAATATATCTAGTAAACCTCCCACCTGAACAGTAATATATCTAGTAAACCTCCCACCTGAACAGTAATATATCTAGTAAACCTCCCACCTGAACAGTAATATATCTAGTAAACCTCCCACCTCAACAGTAATATATCTAGTAAACCTCCCACCTCAACAGTAATATATCTAGTAAACCTCCCACCTCAACAGTAATATATCTAGTAAACCTCCCACCTCAACAGTAATATATCTAGTAAACCTCCCACCTCAACAGTAATATATCTAGTAAACCTCCCACCTGAACAGTAATATATCTAGTAAACCTCCCACCTGAACAGTAATATATCTAGTAAACCTCCACCTGAACAGTAATATATCTAGTAAACCTCCCACCTGAACAGTAATATATCTAGTAAACCTCCCACCACAACAGTAATATATCTAGTAAACCTCCACCTGAACAGTAATATATCTAGTAAACCTCCCACCTGAACAGTAATATATCTAGTAAACCTCCCATCTGAACAGTAATATATCTAGTAAACCTCCACCTGAACAGTAATATATCTAGTAAACCTCCCACCTGAACAGTAATATATCTAGTAAACCTCCACCTGAACAGTAATATATCTAGTAAACCTCCACCTGAACAGTAATATATCTAGTAAACCTCCCACCTGAACAGTAATATATCTAGTAAACCTCCCACCTCAACAGTAATATATCTAGTAAACCTCCCACCTCAACAGTAATATATCTAGTAAACCTCCCACCTCAACAGTAATATATCTAGTAAACCTCCCACCTCAACAGTAATATATCTAGTAAACCTCCCACCACAACAGTAATATATCTAGTAAACCTCCCACCTGAACAGTAATATATCTCGTAAATCTCCCACCTGAACAGTAATATATCTAGTAAACCTCCCACCTGAACAGTAATATATCTAGTAAACTTCCACCTGAACAGTAATATATCTAGTAAACCTCCCACCTGAACAGTAATATATCTAGTAAACCTCCCACCTGAACAGTAATATATCTAGTAAACCTCCCACCTGAACAGTAATATATCTAGTAAACCTCCCACCTGAACAGTAATATATCTAGTAAACCTCCCACCTGAACGGTAATATATCTCGTAAACCTCCCACCTCAACGGTAATATATCTAGTAAACCTCCCACCTCAACGGTAATATATCTAGTAAACCTCCCACCTGAACGGTAATATATCTAGTAAACCTCCCACCACAACAGTAATATATCTAGTAAACCTCCCACCACAACAGTAATATATCTAGTAAACCTCCCACCTCAACAGTAATATATCTAGTAAACCTCCACCTGAACAGTAATATATCTAGTAAACCTCCCACCTGAACAGTAATATATCTAGTAAACCTCCCACCTGAACAGTAATATATCTAGTAAACCTCCCACCTGAACAGTAATATATCTAGTAAACCTCCACCTGAACAGTAATATATCTCGTAAACCTCCCACCTCAACAGTAATATATCTAGTAAACCTCCACCTGAACAGTAATATATCTAGTAAACCTCCCACCTGAACAGTAATATATCTAGTAAACCTCCCACCTCAACAGTAATATATCTAGTAAACCTCCCACCTCAACAGTAATATATCTAGTAAACCTCCCACCTGAACAGTAATATATCTAGTAAACCTCCCACCTGAACAGTAATATATCTAGTAAACCTCCCACCTGAACAGTAATATATCTAGTAAACCTCCCACCTGAACAGTAATATATCTAGTAAACCTCCCACCTGAACAGTAATATATCTAGTAAACCTCCCACCTGAACAGTAATATATCTAGTAAACCTCCCACCTGAACAGTAATATATCTAGTAAACCTCCCACCTGAACAGTAATATATCTAGTAAACCTCCCACCTGAACAGTAATATATCTAGTAAACCTCCCACCTCAACAGTAATATATCTAGTAAACCTCCCACCTCAACAGTAATATATCTAGTAAACCTCCCACCTGAACAGTAATATATCTAGTAAACCTCCACCTGAACAGTAATATATCTAGTAAACCTCCCACCTGAACAGTAATATATCTCGTAAACCTCCCACCTGAACAGTAATATATCTAGTAAACCTCCCACCTGAACAGTAATATATCTAGTAAACCTCCCACCTGAACAGTAATATATCTAGTAAACCTCCACCTGAACAGTAATATATCTAGTAAACCTCCCACCTCAACAGTAATATATCTAGTAAACCTCCCACCTGAACAGTAATATATCTAGTAAACCTCCCACCACAACAGTAATATATCTAGTAAACCTCCACCTGAACAGTAATATATCTAGTAAACCTCCCACCTCAACAGTAATATATCTAGTAAACCTCCCACCTGAACAGTAATATATCTAGTAAACCTCCCACCACAACAGTAATATATCTAGTAAACCTCCCACCTGAACAGTAATATATCTAGTAAACCTCCCACCTGAACAGTAATATATCTAGTAAACCTCCCACCACAACAGTAATATATCTAGTAAACCTCCCACCTGAACAGTAATATATCTAGTAAACCTCCCACCTGAACAGTAATATATCTAGTAAACCTCCCACCTGAACAGTAATATATCTAGTAAACCTCCCACCTGAACAGTAATATATCTAGTAAACCTCCCACCACAACAGTAATATATCTAGTAAACCTCCCACCTCAACAGTAATATATCTAGTAAACCTCCCACCACAACAGTAATATATCTCGTAAACCTCCCACCACAACAGTAATATATCTCGTAAACATCAATGAGAGTCAGGAGTTTTGAATACCGCAACTAGTGTTTGCATGATATGCAAATGCATTTTCAAACTGGTTGAACAATGACCATTTTCTCCAAAGTATTGTTTGTTTGTTATTATTTGTGTATTAATATTTGCATGGAGTGAGCACTGTGACTAAACTCTAGCTGGCTGTATTTCATACATGGAAAGCATGGAATATGGGCAATGCAGAAATAATGACAACCTGAAGATAAACAACTTGTTCAATATACATGTAGCACCTTTAAAATCAGTGGCCGCCATTGTTGTCATTCCCTGAATATACACTGAGTGTACAAAACATTAGGAACATTACAGACTGACTGGTGAATCCAGGTGAAAGCTATGATCCCTTATTGATGTCACTTGTTAAATCCACTTCAATCAGTGTAGATGAAGGGGAGGAGACATGTTAAAGAGGATTTTTATGCCTTGAGCCTTGAGGATTGTGTGTGTGTGCCATTCAGAGGGTGACTGGACAAGACAAATATTGTAAGTGCCTTTGAACGGGGTGTGGTAGTAGGTGCAAGGCGCATCGGTTTGTGTCAAGAACTGCAACGCTGCTGGGGTTTTCACACTCAACAGTTTCCTGTGTGTATCATGAATGGTCCACCACCCAAAGGACATCCAGCCAACTTGACACAAATGTGGGAAGCATTGGAGTCAACATGGGCCAGCATCCCTGTGGAACGCTTTCAACACCTTGTTGAGTCCACGTCCTGACGAATTGAGGCTGTTCTGGGGTCAAAGGGGGGGTGCATTTTAAAACTATACTAAATATATTCACGTCACCAAATAATTGATTAAAACACAGTTTTGCAGTGAAGGTCTACAGTAGCCTCAACAGCACTCTGTATGGTAGCACCATGGTGTAGCCGGAGGACAGCTAGCTTCCGTCCTCCTCTGTGTACATTGACTACCATACAAAACCTAGGAGGCTCATGGTTCTCACCACCTTCCATAGACTTACTAATTATGACAACTTCCGGAGGACGTCCTCCAGCCTATCAGAGCTCTTGCAGCATGAACTGACATGTTATCCACCCAATCATAAGATCAGAGAATTAATCTAGTACTGAAAGCATAAGCTACAGCTAACTAGCGCTCCAGTGCATAAACGTCGGTCAGTAGTTGACTCAAAGAGAGAGAAAGACAATAGTTGAACAGATTAATTTCTTCCAAAATGAAGAAGCAAGAGAGAGCTAGAGAGAGAGTTTAAAAAAAGTTTAATTTTCAGTTTCACTTTCTTAGCTAGTTTAGTCTACTCAAACAGAGGGATGCTATGTTAGCTAACTGGCTATGACTATCCAACAACACTGGAACTCTTCCAAGGGAAAATAACTTTCTGCTTTTACTAATTTATAGCCACTGTAGCTTCCTGGTGTTAGTCAGTAAGAAGTTTAGCTCTATGTTGACTAACGTTACTGCATGATTGTAGCGGGTTTACTAACGCGTTAGTTCTATTAGCTATGTTGACTATGAAATTACTTTAGCTAATATGGGGACAACGATGTGGGCTGTGTGTAGCGGTTATGATATGGTTTGGCTTGGAAATATTTTTTGGGTCACATACAGCTGATGTGTCGTCCATTGAAGTCCATAAGCGAAGGGAAAAGGTGAGAGGAGAGCGCAAAGATGCAAGAAGGAATACAACGTGGCTGCTATGAAAGTGAACTGTGTTTACTCGTGCTCAGGGGTGTATTCATTCTGCTGATTCTGTGGAAATCATGTTTTTTTTAAACGGAAGCAAACAGAACGAAACAGGGATAAACATACCTGAATTTGTCCAATAGAAACTCTCATTTCTAACTGTTGGACTAATGCCTACACCCTGGATCAGCTAGATGCAGGCCAGAGTGTGCAAGGCGGTATTGACTGGGCCAATGTCATTACTCAAATGTTTCTCTCGACCTGTGTGGATCTACATTGTAAACTTCCATTCATAGGCTGGGTTGTAGCAACCTCATAATGGGTACAGGGACAATTTGAGTATCATGTAGAAGCCTAAACCCATCACTGTTACATTGAACTGGGTGAATATGAAGGACAGTATCCTAAACCCATCACTGTTACATTGAACTGGGTGAAGGACAGTATCCTAAACCCATCACTGTTACATTGAACTGGGTGAATATGAAGGACAGTATCCTAAACCCATCACTGTTACATTGAACTGGGTGAAGGACCAGTATCCTAAACCCATCACTGTTACATTGAACTGGGTGAAGGACAGTAACCTAAACCCATCACTGTTACATTGAACTGGGTGAATGGAATATGAATGACAGTCATCCAATATGCTGTAATAGAAATAAGGCCATGCTCATGAAAATAATGATAATTGTCCTCCCTCAACGGCACTGACCATCACTGGATGAAAATGTGTGGTTTGCACACCTTTCTGACCTATGTTACATATATGTAATATTTCATAAATATTTCCAGGAGTGTTGAATAAAAAAACATGTTATTTGGGGTCTCCTTGGGCAGTCCTAATCACTACTTAACTTTCATGCATTGAAAACTTGGTCCTGGTTTATAAAAGTTAACGTTCACTGACACACAATTCAAAACAATTTCGATGGCTTGCATGGCAATAAAGCTGCATGGCAATAAAGCTGCATTTATCATCTTTCGGATCTATTTGGGTCGGATACTGACCTGACCCAACTTGGATGCGATTCTCTCTCACCTCGGAAATGTTTTGGGTAGGATCTGCTTCACCTTGGATCGGATAATGAATTGAACGCATCCAATTCGGTTCCGATCTGAATTTTAGGATCCGAGAAGACTTCTAGTCATAGCCCACACAATCACTTAGTTAACTAGCTAGCTGGCTAGCAAGCTACACCACTAAAGTTACCTTCTGGTGCGGTGGTAGGCTGTAGAAGCGCTGGGTGCCGCTGGCGGACAGGGCCGTTCTGCTGGCGAACACCACGGTGTTCAAACTACCTCCATTGCAAACAGCCCTTGACCGGACAAAACCGTGGTAAAGCCTCGGATGACAAGGTCCCGGAGAGGGGCGAGGGCTCAGGGCAGGCCCCGGTAGGGCACCACGGCACCGGGGAATCGCTGAAGAATTCCTCAGCCGCAGGACGAGACGAAGCATTTCGTCTTGGTTAGTTTAGTCGCTAAATACCTTTTAGATTCCGCTGGATCTACTCCGGTACCGGAATAGCTGGTAGCAATAAAGTATCTTTCTGTCCCCCGAACCAGCCCAGGTAGCTCTGTGCTCACTTTCCAATGACCTCTCTCATCACAACACACCGCTTTACGGCTCTCCTTCCCCCGTCCTACGCCCGTCCTAAACTAGGTTGCCAGGTTGGATAAAACTACGTCTTTCCAAATTCAGTTGAAACTCTCCCACATCATTTCATGTGTACTTTTTTTTGAGCCGTGTTATATTTACTTAATCAGTATGACATTGAGATGAATATAGCCACGTTTATTTACCCAATTCTTTAGATAACATCATAAGGCCAGTCTCTACTAGTGTTTGTCTAGTTGTCACAGTGAGTAACAACTGTAATTCTAAAAAAAAAAATATCGGTATCTGGCAACGTTGAGGACTCGGTTTACTGTCGTAAAAGAGTCGCAAAGCGTCTCCTCTGGGAGCTCTGCAGTTTGGTAGTAGCGCCACCTGGGGGCGCTGACAGGCCGGATTGGCCGGATTGATGTATTCAATTGAGTACAACAGTAGATAAAACCACATGCTTTTCAATGAACACATTGTGCTATATAAATAAAGTTTGATTTCAATGATAACATTACAGCTGTAGAATATTTTCACATGAAGACATGTGAAGTTTTTCCATAAACTTTTAATTTATATCTTGTGATTTTATCACTTGACATGTCAATCAAATAGCGGGAAGGATCCTATAAATCAAGACTGTATAAATGGATGTACCACTCTGAATAAATAAACACTGTGCCTTTGAAGATCGTCTCTGGTCATGAAACTACAATACCAGCTGGATGTCTAAACAAAGTCAATTCTGAATGTCAATCGATTTTTAGATTCAATCTCATCAATGACAAAAATTGTATTATTATACATTTTTGTACCCCCTTTTTCTCCCCAATTTCGATCTTGTCTCATCGCTGCCAACTCCCCAACAGGCTCGGGAGAGGCGAAGGTCGAGTCGTGCGTCCTCCGAAACACGACCCGCCAAACCGCGCTTCTTAATACCCGCCCGCTTAACCCGGAATCCAGCTGCACCAATGTGTCGGAGGAAACACCATTCACCTGACGACCGAGGTCAGCCTGCAGGCGCCCGGCCCGCCACAGGGAGTCGCTAGAGCGCGATGAGCCAAGTAAAGCTGAAATAGACACCAACGTCGACATACTGTACAAACATATATCTAGGCTAAGTAATACAAAAATATTTTTTGATCTACTGCTCTGCTAACTAGCTAGCTAAAGTGTAGTCAGTGGCTAGCTAAGACAGAGAAAGGGGTCGAAGAAGTTCAACACTTTATTCAATTCATTTCAATACAGCATATAGATTTATCATGGATTGGGCACAGGTCTCGGATCGCGCTGGTGAACGGTAGCTGACAGTGTCGGCTGGAGACGACCTGCAGCAGCTTCCTGCAGGAAGTTGTAGTCTTGCTGAGGTCTTCTCTGTAAGCTAATTAGCATTTCAAATTTGAGTCAAATATATTGATACAACTTACACGGTTATCAAAACATCACGCCAAGATAAGCCTATACCAAATATATACTTAATTTGAAGTGTTTGTAAAATTCACTTGTGAAAAATTAATGGTGGAAAAACAATTGGAACAATTTCCGTGTTTGACCGCTAGGTTTTATGGGTATTATGACGCGTCCACTATGAGTTTATAGTATCAGTAACCAGGTTTCCATCCAACCTTTTTATGCGAGTAAAGACATGTCGGATAAAACATGTCCTGACAGGCCTGATGGAAACAAACTTTCCAAATGTCGACAAAACTAAATACGCTAGACAAGGTGGGATCTTTTTGTGTCGGTAAAATGAATTATGCGAGAAATGTCAAACGCTTTTATGCGCAAATATTGATATAATAACCATCATATTTATTAGGCTACAGATTAAATAAAGGATGAACTTCACAGGGTGGTGAAAGTGCATGGTGATGAGCTTGATGCTTATTTCCAGTAAATATTGAGGGTCTTATGGTGACATGATCGTCGATGATTGGCTGCCGTTTTACAGAAATGGTACTATTTTGTCCATAATAATCTCATTATGTAGGCCATTCATGCGCTCTAGCCAACAGCGCTCTTGGCTAGAACACGTGCCAATACCAGAATGGGCACACTTGCTATAACGCGACATCAGTAGAGTTGAAAATGCAATGCATTTAACATGTATTTTTTATTCGGTACATGGGAATTTACCCGCAAAACGTATTTTTATGTGCACTAAGTCATCACGCAACAAGTCAATTTAATAGAAACACATCTCTGGTGGGAAAATGTGCATATTGTTTTTATTAAAATGCTTAAAACATGTCTGTCCGGTGGTTCGGAGCGGTTATTAAAACATGGAGGTCTGGTACAGAGACATGGGGCAGTTCCAGACCGCAGGATCAGTCAGTTAGCCGGCTAACAAACATTCTAAAATAATGTCATCTTTTCAAGAGATGAGACTTGAAACTGGCATCATGGCAATAACGTCAAGGACTAACTGGCATCATGGCAATAACGTCAAGGAATAACTGGCATCATGGCAATAACGTCAAGGACTAACTGGCATCACGGCAATAACGTCAAGGACTAACTGGCATCATGGCAATAACGTCAAGGAATAACTGGCATCATGGCAATAACGTCAAGGACTAACTGGCATCATGGCAATAACTGACTTGACAAAAATATTCAAGTTCAGCTTTATAAATATATCAGTAAATTAAGAGATATATTTTACTCCTAATCAGAGTTATCTGGCTTAACTTACTGATCCTGCTTTTGCAACAGCTCAGTGTTCTGATGCTCAACTCTACTGCAAAAACATTCTCCTCTGTAAACAATACAAAACATAATTCATTCTAAATAAAAACAACATTTTAAACCAGAATAGAAATATATTAACAGGAATGTACAACAAAAACAATGACAATTCAGCAGTGTTTAATCTACAGTAACGTTATACCTCAGTCCGTCCAGATTGTAATTATATACTGCAGAAAAGCATGTCCTTCATAAGGCACAGTTCTCAAAGGATTTAGTAACAGTGTGTTCCTCAGCAACACCTCTCTAGGTCCTTTAGTAACAGTGTGTTCCTCAGCAGCTGGGGCCTTCAGTTCCTCAGCAGCTGGGGCCTTTAGTTCCTCAGCAGCTGGGGCCTTCAGTTCCTCAGCAGCTGGGGCCTTTAGTTCATCAGCAGCTGGGGCCTTCAGTTCCTCAGCAGCTGGGGCCTTCAGTTCCTCAGCAGCTGGGGCCTTCAGTTCCTCAGCAGCTGGGGCCTTCAGTTCCTCAGCAGCTGGGGCCTTTAGTTCCTCAGCAGCTGGGGCCTTCAGTTCCTCAGCAGCTGGGGCCTTTAGTTCCTCAGCAGCTGGGGCCTTCAGTTCCTCAGCAGCTGGGGCCTTTAGTTCCTCAGCAGCTGGGGCCTTCAGTTCCTCAGCAGCTGGGGCCTTCAGTTCCTCAGCAGCTGGGGCCTTCAGTTCCTCAGCAGCTGGGGCCTTTAGTTCATCAGCAGCTGGGGCCTTTAGTTCCTCAGCAGCTGGGGCCTTTAGTTCCTCAGCAGCTGGGGCCTTCAGTTCCTCAGCAGCTGGGGCCTTCAGTTCCTCAGCAGCTGGGGCCTTTAGTTCCTCAGCAGCTGGGGCCTTCAGTTCCTCAGCAGCTGGGGCCTTCAGTTCCTCAGCAGCTGGGGCCTTTAGTTCCTCAGCAGCTAGGGCCTTCAGTTCCTCAGCAGCTAGGTAACAATGTCTGCAGCATTGAAGGTTCCCGAGAACATAGTGGCCTCCATCATTCTTAAATGGAAGAAGTTTGGAACCACCAACACTTCCTAGAGTTGGCCTCCTTGCCAAACTGAGCAATCGTGGGAGAAGGGTCTTAGTCAGGGAGGTGACCAAGAACCCGATGGTTACTCTGACAGAGCTCTTCTGTGGAAATGGGATAATCTTCCAGAAGGACAACCATCTCTGCAGCACTCCACCAATCAGGCCTATGGTAAAGTGGCCAGATGGAAGCCACTCCTCAGTAAAAGGCACATGACAGCCCGCTTGGCGTTTGCTAAAAGGAACCTAAAGGACTCAGACCATGAGAAACAAGATTCTCAGGTCTGCTGAAACCAAGATTGAACTCTTTGGCCTGAATGCAAAGCGTCATGTCTGGAGGAAACCTGGCACCATCCCTACGGTGAAGCATGGTGGTGGCAGCATCATGCTGTGGGATTGTTGTTCAGGACTAGTCAGGATCAAGGCAAAGATGAACGGAGCAAAGTACAGAGAACCTTGATGAAAACCTGCTCCAGAGCGCTCAGGACCTCAGACTGGGGCGAAGGTTCACCTTCCAACAGGACAATGACCCTAAGCACACAGCCAAGACAACGCAGGAGTGGCTTTGGGACAAGTCTCTGAATGTCCTTGAGTGGCCCAGCCAGAGCCCAGACTTGAACACGATCAAACATCTCTGGAGAGACCTGAAAATAGCTGTGCAGCGACGCTCCCCATCCAACCTAACAGAGGTTGAGAGGATCTACAGAGAAGAATGGGAGAAACTCCCCAAATACAGGTGTGTCAAGCTTGTAGCGATCATACCCAAGAAGCCTCCAGGCTGTAATCGCTGCCAAAGGTGCTTCAACAAAGTACTGAGTAAAGGGTCTGAATACTTATGTAAATGTGATATTGATTTCTTTTTAAATACATTTGCAAAAATGTCTGAAAACCAGTTTTTGCTTTGTCATTATGGGGTATTGTGTGTATTTTTTTATCCATTTTAGAATAAGTCTGTAACGTAACAACATGTGAACAAAGTCAAGGGGTCTGAATACTTTCCGAAGGCACTGTATGTCCTTTAGTTCCTCAGCAGCTACAGTTGAAGTCGGAAGTTTACATACACCTTAGCCAAATACATTTAAACTCAGTTTTTCACAATTCCTGACCTTTAATCCTAGTAAAAATTCCCTGTCTTAGGTCAGTTAGGATCACCACTTTATTTAAGAATGTGAAATGTCAGAATAATAGTAGAGAGAATGATTTACTTCAGCTTTTATTTATTTCATCACATTCCCAGTGGGTCGGAAGTTTACATACACTCAATTAGTATTTGGTAGCATTGCCTTAAAATTGTTTAACTTGAGTCAAACGTTTTGGATAGCCTTCCACAAGCTTCCTACAATAAGTTGGGTGAATTTTTGGCCCATTCCTCCTGACAGAGCTGGTGTAACTGAGTCAGGTTTGTAGGCCACCTTGCTCTCACACGCTTTTTGAGTTCTGCCCACAAATTTTCTATAGGATTGAGGTCAGGGCTTTGTGATGGCCACTCCAATACCTTGACTTTGTTGTCCTAAAGCCATTTTGCCACAACTTTGGAAGTATGCTTGGGGTCATTGTCCATTTGGAAGACCCATTTGTGACCAAGCTTTAACTTCCTGACTGATGTCTTGAGATGTTGCTTCAATATATCCACATAATTTTCCTTCTTCCTGATGTCATCTATTTTGTGAAGTGCACCAGTCCCTCCTGCAGCAAAGCACCCCCACAACATGATGCTGCCACCCCCATGCTTCACGGTTGGGATGGTGTTCTTCGGCTTGCAAGCCTCCCCCTTTTTCCTCCAAACATAACGATGGTCATTATGGCCAAACAGTTCTATTTTTGTTTCATCAGACCAGAGGACATTTCTCCAAAAAGTACAATCTTTCTCCCCATGTGCAGTTGCAAACCGTAGTCTGGCTTTTTTATGGCGGTATTGGAGCAGTGGCTTCTTCCTTGCTGAGCGGCCTTTCAGGTTATGTCGATATAGGACTCGTTTTACTGTGGATATAGATACTTTTGTACCTGTTTCCTCCAGCATCTTCACAAGGTCCTTTGCTGTTGTTCTGGGATTGATTTGCACTTTTCGCACCAAAGTACGTTCATCTCTAGGAGACAGAACACGTCTCCTTCCTGAGCGGTATGACGGCTGCGTGGTCCCATGTTGTTTATACTTGCGTACTATTGTTTGTACAGATGAACGTGGTACCTTCAGGCGTTTGGAAATTGCTCCCAAGGATGAACCAGACTTGTGGAGGTCTACAATTGCTTTTCTGATGTCTTGGCTGGTTTCTTTTGATTTTCTCATGACGTCAAGCAAAGAGGCACTGAGTTTGAAGGTAGGCCTTGAAATACATCCACAGGTACACCTCCAATTGACTCAAATGATGTCAATTAGCCTATCAGAAGCTTCTAAAGCCATGACATCATTTTCTGGAATTTTCCAAGCTGTTTAAAGGCACAGTCAACTGAGTGTATGTACAATTCTGACCCACTGGAATTGTGATACAGTGAATTATAAGTGAAATAATCTGTCTGTAAACAATTGTTGGAAACATGACTTGTGTCATGCACAAAGTAGATGTCCTAACCGACTTGCCAAAACTATAGTTTGTTAACAAAAAGTTTGGAGTGGTTGAAAAATGAGTTTTAATGACTCCAACCTAAGTGTATGTAAACCACCGACTTCAACTGTAGGGCCTTTAGTTCCTCAGCAGCTGGGGCCTTCAGTTCCTCAGCAGCTGGGGCCTTCAGTTCCTCAGCAGCTGGGGCCTTCAGTTCCTCAGCAGCTGGGGCCTTCAGTTCATCAGCAGCTGGGGCCTTCAGTTCCTCAGCACCTGGGGCCTTCAGTTCCTCAGCAGCTGGGGCCTTCAGTCCCTCAGCAGCTGGGCCTTCAGTTCCTCAGCAGCTGGGTCCTTCAGTCCCTCAGCAGCTGGGGCCTTTAGTTCCTCAGCAGCTGGGGCCTTCAGTTCCTCAGCAGCTGGGGCCTTCAGTCCCTCAGCAGCTGGGGCCTTCAGTCCCTCAGCAGCTGGGGCCTTCAGTCCCTCAGCAGCTGGGGCCTTCAGTTCCTCAGCAGCTAGGGCCTTCAGTTCCTCAGCAGCTGGGGCCTTCAGTTCCTCAGCAGCTGGGGCCTTCAGTTCCTCAGCAGCTGGGGCCTTCAGTTCCTCAGCAGCTGGGGTCTTTAGTTCCTCAGCAGCTGGGGCCTTCAGTTCCTCAGCAGCTGGGGCCTTTAGTCCTGTGGAAAAAGAAAGAACAATGACATACTGAACACTGAAGGAGAAGTGTGTGTGTGTGTGTGAGTGCGTACCTCTCCTCTCCGTTGTTCTCCTCCACCCAGGCCACTATCTTCCCCTCCCAGCCTGGAACCAACGCCTCATCTTCAAATACCTAAATACACACACCACACCACACCTCACACACACACCACACACACACACCACACTCACACACACACACCACACCACCACTCACACACCACACACACACACACAAATATCAACACTGTGACTGTATTTATGCATAGATCACCAGACTCCTCCCTCCTTCTACCCCTCCTCTCCTCCCCCTCCTCTCCTCCCCCTCCTCTCCGCCCCCCTCCTGTCCTCTGCCCCTTCTCTCCTCCACCTCCTCTCCTTCTCCTTTCCTCTACCCCTTCTGTCCTCTGCCCTTCCTCTCCCCCTCTACGCTACTCTCCACTTGCCCCCCCCTCTTCTCCCCCTCCTCTCCCCCTCTACTCCACTTGACCCCCCCTCTTCTCCCCCTCCTCTCCACTTGCCCCCCCTCTTCTCCCCCTCCTCTCCCCCTCTACTCCCCTCTCCACTTGCCCCCCCCCTCTTCTCCCCCTCCTCTCCACTTGTCCCCCCCTTTCCTCCCCCCTCTTCTCTCCCCCTCTACTCCCCTCTCCACTTGCCCCCCCCTCTTCTCCCCCTCCTCTCCACGTGTCCCCCCCTTTCCTCCCCCCTCTTCTCTCCCCCTCTACTCCCCTCTCCACTTGCCCCCCCCCTCTTCTCCCCCTCCTCTCCACTTGCCCCCCCTCTTCTCCCCCTCCTCTCCACTTGCCCTCCCCTCTTCTCCCCCTCCTCTCCACTTGCCCTCCCTCTTCTCCCCCTCCTCTCCACTTGCCCCCCCTCTTCTCTCCCCCCTCTTCTCTCCCCCCTCTTCTCTCCCCCTGCTCTAGTTCCTCCCTCATCTCTTTTCTCCCTCCCTCCTCACCTCTTCTTTAACGGTACCAAACTCGGGGTCGAGGGCTTTGAAGTGGAATCTGTGGTTGTCATCTCTGTCTACTGCCGTCTTCACATCTCTCAGAGTTACCTTCCCCAACCTAACACACATCAAATGTTTCCAATAATCTTCTCACCCAGACTCTGCACCCTGCATGATCATCCAAAACAGCATCTCTGCACATCCTGACTCTTGACATTTTATAGTTCCTTCATTGCACATGATCCTGTCAAATAGTTTTTGTTTTGTTTAATACTTCTCTACATACAGGGCCTTCAGAAAGTATTCATACCCCTTATTGCACATTTTGTTGTAAGTCTCTTGTTAGTCTCAAAATGGATTAAATGAAAAATATTCTCTCACCCATCTACACACAAAGTGAAAATATGTTTTTAGAAATGTTTGCAAATGTATTGGAAAATTAAATACATACATCTTATTTACATAAGTATTCACACCCGAGTCAGTATATGATAGAATCACCTTTTTGGCAGCGATTACAGCTGTGAGTCTTTCTGGGTAAGTCTCTAAGGGCTGTGAGTCTTTCTGGGTAAGTCTCTAAGAGCTGTGAGTCATTCTGGGTGAGTCTAAGAGCTGTGAGTCTTTCTGGGTTAGTCTCTAAGAGCTGTGAGTCATTCTGGGTGAGTCTCTAAGAGCTGTGAGTCTTTATGGGTAAGTCTCTAAGAGCTGTGAGTCTTTCTGGGTTAGTCTCTAAGAGCTGTGAGTCTTTCTGGGTTAGTCTATGAGCTGTGAGTCTTTCTGGGTAAGTCTCTAAGAGCTGTGAGTCTTTCTGGGTCAGTCTCTAAGAGCTGTGAGTCATTCTGGGTCAGTCTCTAAGAGCTGTGAGTCTTTCTGTGTTAGTCTCTAAGAGCTGTGAGTCTTTCTGTGTTAGTCTCTAAGAGCTGTGAGTCTTTCTGTGTTAGTCTCTAAGAGCTGTGAGTCTTTCTGGGTAAGTCTCTAAGAGCTGTGAGTCTTTCTGGGTCAGTCTCTAAGAGCTGTGAGTCTTTCTGGGTCAGTCTCTAAGAGCTGTGAGTCTTTCTGGGTAAGTCTCTAAGAGCTGTGAGTCTTTCTGGGTCAGTCTCTAAGAGCTGTGAGTCTTTCTGGGTAAGTCTCTAAGAGCTGTGAGTCTTTCTGGGTAAGTCTCTAAGAGCTTTGCAAACCTGGGTTGTGCAATATCAGCACATTTAAAAAAAAATGTTTTTTAATTGTTCAAGTTCTTTCAAGTTGATCATTGCTAGACAGCCATTTTCAAGTCTCGCCATTTTTAAGATTTATGTAAATGTCTGCCAGTGTATATTTGGCCTTGTGTTTTAGGTTATTGTCCTGCTGAAAGGTGAATTCATCTCTCCGTGTCTGGTGGAAAGTAGACTGAACCAGGTTTTCCTCTAGGATTTTGCCTGTGCTTAGTTCTATACCATTTATTTGTATTATTACAAAACGCCCTAGTCATTGCAAATGACAAGCATACCCATAACATGATGCAGCCACCACCATGCTTGAAAATATGAAGTGGTATTCAGTGACGTGTTGGATTTGCCCCAAAGTTAACGCTTTTGTATTCAGGACATAAAGTTAATTTCTTTGCCACACTTTTTGCAGTTTTACTTTAGTGCCTTATTGCAAACAGGATGCATGTTTTGGCATATTATTTATGTGTATAGACTTCCTTTTCACTCTGTCATTTAGGTCAGTATTGTGGATTAACTACAATGGAGTTGATCCATCCTCAGTTTCATGCAACTTGTTAAGGAAATGTTTACTCCTGAACTTATTTAGGCTTGAGATAATAAAGGAGTTGAATACTTATTGACCCAAGAAATTTCAGCTTTTCATTTTTAATTAATTTGTAAAAATGTCTAAAAAAACAAAACAATTCCACTTTAACATTATGGGATATTGTGTATAAGCCAGTGACACAAAATCTCAATTTAATCCGTTTTAAATTCAGATGTAATACAACAATGTGGAAAAAGTCAAAGGGTGAGAATAGTTTCTGAAGGCATTACATGTGGATTGTCAATTCTGCGTCTAGATATGTCTTTATATCCTGTTTATTGTGGCAGCACCATATGAAAATTACTGTTCATGCAAATGTATTTGTCGAATAAAGGTGATTCTGAAACATTTCAAGGTCCCAGATAAATTGGTTATGATTAGGGGTTAAGTAAACACACGTACCTCTTGTTGATGTGGATCATGCAGGGTGTTTGTGAGTGGTCTGTAAAGTAGAGGACCTTAGTGGAACCACACGAGCTCAGCAATGGACTACTGTAGGAGTGGGCCATCTCTGGAACACACACACACACACACACACACACACACACACACACACACACACACACACACACACACACACACACACACACACACACACACACACACACACACACACACACACACACACACACACACACACACACACACACACACACACACACACACACACACACACACACACCATCAGAAAAAAGGGACATTTCATGTGTGTGGCTGACATGTCTTTTTGTCAAGCAACACATGCCAGGGAAGGTCCTACACTGCGTAGACCCCCTGGTGCACTCAATGACCGTGATGTGTACAATAGTGGTTCCTCCTTCAAAAATTGTGTCAACAGAGAAGTATATTTTCTGGCTTATTTAAATATTGACTGGCTTTCATCAAGCTGCCCACTCAGGAAAAATCTTTAAACTATAACCAGTGCCTTCAACCTGGTTCAGGTTATCAGTCAACCTACCAGGGTAGTTACAAACAGCACAGGAATGAAATCATCAACATGTATTGATCACATCTTTACTAATGCTACAGAAACGTGCTTTAAAGCAGTATCCAGATCCATAGGATGTAGTGATCACAATATAGTAGCCATATCTAGGAAAACCCAAGTTCCAAAGGCTGGGCCTAATATAGTGTATAAGAGGTCATACAATAAGGTTTGTAGTGATTCATATGTTGATGATGTAAAGAATATTTGCTGGTCTGTGGTTTGTAATGAGGAGCAACCAGACGCTGCACTGGACACATTTATGAAACTACTTATTCCAGTTACTAATAAGCACCCATTAAGAAAATGACTGTAAAAACTGTTAAATCCCTGTGGATTGATGAGGAATTGAAAAAATGTATGATTGAGCGGGATGAGGGTAAAGGAATGGAAAATAGGTCTGGCAGCACAACTGATTGGAAAACATACTGCAAATTAATAAATCATGTGACTAAACTAAATAAAAAGAAACAGAAACGACACTATGAAACAAATAAATTATATAAAGAATGATAGTAAAACGCTTTGGGACACCTTACATTACATTTTGGGGGAAAAAGCCAACATGGCTCCTTCATTCATTCAACTACTTTAATGAGTTTTTCATTGGCAAGACAAACTTAGGGATGACATGCCAGCAACAAACGCTGACACTACACATCCAAGGATATCTGACCAAATTATGAAAGACAAGAATGTACTTTTGAAATCCATAAAGTCAGTGAGGAAGAGGTGAAAACATTATTGTTGTCTATCAACAATGACAAGTCACCGGGGTCTGACAATCTGGATGGAAAACTACTGAGGATAATAGCAGATGATATTGCCACTCCTATTTGCCACATCTTCAATTGATGCCTACTAGAGTGTGCCCTAAGGCCTGGAGGGAAGTTAAAGTCATTCTGCTACCCAATAATAGTAAAACCCCCTTTACTGGCTCAAATAGCCGACCAATCAGCCTGTTGTCAACCCTTAATAAACTTCTGGAAAAAATTGTATTTGACTAGATACAATGCTATTTCACAGTAAACAAATTGATAACAGAATTTCGGCATGCTTATAGGGAAGGACACTCAACAAACACAGCATTTACACAAATTACTGATGATTGGCTGAGAGAAATTGATGATAAAATGATTGTGGGGGCTGTTTTGTTAGACTTCAGTGCAGCTTTTGACATTATCGATCATAGTCTGCTGCTGGACAAACGTATGTGTTATGGCTTGTTGTCAATTTGTTTACTGTAAAATAGAATTGTATCTGGACAAACTCAATTTTTCCCAAAAGATTATTAACCTCACTAGGGGGTGTGGGACGCTAGTTTGTAGAAACATGCCAAACGATGTTTTATTCAATAACACGTGAAAGTGTTATTGGTTGTGATTTCATGATTTTCATCATGTGATAATTTAGGGGTTTTCCACTTTTTTTTTTAAACACCACTCCTGAATAAGAAACAATGTAATTAACTGTCTCAAACAACATCCGGTGAAATTGCAGAGCGTGAAACTCAACAAAACAGAAATTCTCATAATAAACATACATAAAAGATACAAATGTTGTACACCAGCTTAAAGATAAACTTCTTGTTAATCCAACCGCTGTGTCAGACTTCAAAATGGCTTTACGGGGAAAGCAAACCATGCGATTATCTGAGAACAGCGCCCAGCAGACAAATCATTACAAACAGTTAGCAGCCAAGGAGAGGAGTAACAAAAGTCAGAAATAGCGATAAAATGTATCACTTACCTTTGATGATCTTCAGATGGTTGCACTCCGAAGACTCCATGTTACAGAAATGTTTGTTTTGTTCGATAAAGTCCCTCTTTATGTCCAAAAACCTCTGTTTTGTTGGTGCATTTTGTTCAGCAATCACAACAGACAGACGAAAAATCAAAAAAGTACAATAAAAGTTTGTAGAAACATGCCAAACGATGTTTAAAATCAATCCTCAAGTTGTTTTGGTCATAAATAATCAATAATATTTCAACCGGACCAAAGCTTCGTCAATAGAAAAGGAGAAACAAGAAAGGCTCCCGTAAAGGACTGGACTATCTAACTAACTATCCTTAGGTACTTTACTATCCTGGCAGGGTAATAACTTTAGCTTCCCTCCAGGCCTGAGGGCACAAACTTTCTAGTACGGTTAAATTGAAGATGTGGCAAAATGTTCCATCCCAGTTGTCTGACACTGATACGCCAACAATAATTTTTTCACCTCTTCCCCACTTACATTACAGAATTCAAAATTACAATGCTTGTCTTTGATAATTTGGTCAGATATACTTGGAAGTGTAGTGTCAGCGTTTGTTGCTGGCATGTCATGCCTAAGGTTGCTAATCATTAAAGTAGTTGGCAACGTCACTGTGATTTGTGATGGAGCGGAAATTTTTGCCCAAAATGTTATATAAGGTGCTCTAAAGCTTTTTACTTTTTTATCTTTGTTTCATAGTGTAGTTTCTCATTTTTATTCAGTTTAGTCACATGATTTCTCAATTTGCAGAACATTTATATTTATATATATATAAATAGCATAGTATGATCGGTCTATTATTGTCCTATATATATATTTATTTATTTAATTTCACCTTTATTTAACCAGGTAGGCAAGTTAAGAACAAGTTCTCATTTACAACTGCGACCTGGCCAAGATAAAGCAAAGCAGTTCGACACATACAACAACACAGAGTTACACATGGAGTAAAACAAACATACAGTCAATAATACAGTAGAAAAATAAGTCTATATACAATGTGAGCAAATGAGGTGAGATAAGGGAGGTAAAGGCAAAAAGGCCATGGTGGCAAAGTAAATACAATATAGCAAGTAAAACACTGGAATGGTAGATTTGTAGTGGAAGAAAGTGCAAAGTAGAAATAGAAATAATGGGGTGCAAAGGAGCAAAATAAATAAATGAATACAGTAGGGGAAGAGGTAGTTGTTTGGGCTAAATTATAGATGGGCTATGTACAGGTGCAGTAATCTGTGGGCTATGTACAGGTGCAGTGATCTGTGAGCTGCTCTGACAGCTGGTGCTTAAAGCTAGTGAGGGAGATAAGTGTTTCCAGTTTCAGAGATTTTTGTAGTTTGTTCCAGTCATTGGCAGCAGAGAACTGGAAGGAGAGACGACCAAAGGAGGAATTGGCTTTGGGGGTGACCAGAGAGATATACCTGCTGGAGTGCGTGCTACGGGTGGGTGCTGCTATGGTGACCAGTGAACTGACATAAGGCGGGGCTTTACCTAGCAGAGACTTGCAGATAACCTGGGTTTTGCGACGAGTATGAAGCGAAGGCCAGCTAACGAGAGCGTACAGGTCTCAGTGGTGGGTAGTATATGGGGCTTTGGTGACAAAACGGATGGCACTGTGATAGACTGCATCCAATTTGTTGAGTAGAGTGTTGGAGGCTATTTTGTAAAAGACATCGCTGAAGTCGAGGATCGGTAGGATGGTCAGTTTTACGAGGGTATGTTTGGCAGCATGAGTGAAGGATACTTTGTTGGAAATAGGAAGCCGATTCTAGATTTCATTTTGGATTGGAGATGCTTAATGTGAGTCTGGAAGGAGAGTTTACAGTCTCACCAGACACCGAGGTATTTGTAGTTGTCCACATATTCTAAGTCAGAACCGGCCAGAGTAGTGATGCTGGACGGGCGGGCAGGTGCGGGCAGCGATCGGTTGAAGAGCATGCATTTAGTTTTACTTGCATTTAAGAGCAGTTGGAGGCCACAGAAGGAGAGTTGTATGGCATTGAAGCTCATCTAGATGTTAGCTAACACAGTGTCCAAAGAAGGGCCAGAAGTATACAGAATGGTGTCGTCTGCGTAGAGGTGGATCAGAGAATCACCAGCAGCAAGAGCGACATCATTGAAGTATATAGAGAAGAGAGTCGGCCCGAGAATTGAACCCTGTGGCACCCCCATAGAGACTGCCAGAGGTCCGGACAACCGGCCCTCCGATTTGACATACTGAACTCTATCGGAGAAGTAGTTGGTGAACCAAGCAAGGCAATCATTGGAGAAACCAAGGTTGTTGAGTCTGCCAATAAGAATGTTGTGATTGACAGAGTTGAAAGCCTTAGCCAGGTCAATGAATACGGCTGCACAGTAATGTCTCTTATCGATGGCGGTTAAGATATCGTTTAGGACCTTAAGCGTTGCTGAGGTGCACCCATGACCAGCTCTGAAACCAGATTGCATAGCGGAGAAGGTACGGTGAGATTCGAAACGGTCGGTAATCTGTTTGTTAACTTGTCTTTCAAATACCTTAGAAAGACAGGGTAGGATAGATATAGGTCTGTAACAGTTTGGTCTAGAGTGTCTCCCCCTTTGAAGAGGGGGATGACCGTGGCAGCTTTCCAATCTATGGGAATCTCAGACGATAACAAAGAGAGGTTGAACCTCATATCATCACAGAGGGGGACTGGGGATGCTACCCTGACCTTGGTGAACATGGTGGCTAGTCACATTCAACATGCTAAATCATATCATCACAGAGAGGGACTGAGGATGCTACTGATAAAGGAATTTATATGTTTAAAGTAATGACTAAAGAATT
The DNA here is from genome assembly GCF_965601325.2 of Salmo salar. NCBI lineage: Eukaryota > Metazoa > Chordata > Actinopteri > Salmoniformes > Salmonidae > Salmo > Salmo salar. The sequence continues at coordinate 125,407,070 of NC_138301.1, read as the reverse complement.
CCACCCTGAAACGTGTAAGACTACGTGAAATGTATTAGAGTTATAAGACTATAATCCAATAATATGTGGGTGAGAGAAGTTTTGACTCTGAAAACTGATAACAGGAAAAAGGGCCAAGGCCTCTCTAATCTGGGGAATGGCGAGAAACTGCCAAGGCTGGTAGAAAAGTGGTGTGTATGTGTGTGTGTGTGTGTGTGTGTGTGTGTGTATGTGTGTGTGCGCGTGCTGGTGGGGGTGAGAGTTATAAAATGACTGTGTATGCATTTTTGACTTCAGAACGTCCTCTGAATAAACTACTATGAACCTTTTGCAGAATCTGAAACTTTTCCTATTTATTATTAAACCCAGGGTCTTACAAACCTCGGGGAATTAGTCAAAGCTTAAATGATTGCTTAGTTATCATCATTGGGATTGAACATTGTCATGGCAGCTACCCTGACCTTGGGGAACATGGTGGCTAGTCACATTCAACGTGTTAAATATAGAAAATAGTACAAATAAAGAAAAACCCTTGAATGAGAAAGTTTGGACACACCTACTCATTCAAGGACGTTTCTTTATTTTTACTATTTTCTACATTGTAGAATAATAGTGAAGACATCAAAACTATGAAATATCACTTGGAATTTTGTAGTAACCAAAAAAGTGTTAAACAAATCAAAATATATTTGAGATTCTTCAAAGTAGCCACTCTTTGACCTTGATGACAGCTTTGCAACCAGCTTAAGGAATGCTTTTCCAACAGTCTTGAAGGAGTTTCCACATATGCTGAGCACTTGTTGGCTGCTTTTCCTTCACTCTGCGGTCCAACTCATCCCAAACCATCTCATCTGATGCAACACCCCTGGAATGAGTAGGTGTGTCCAAACTTTTGACTTGTACATTTATTTAGAATAGTCCAATCTAAAACTGATAACTTTTTTAATGTTTCACTATTTAAAAATAAAATTCACTGAGGATGGTCCTCCCCTTTCTCTTATGAGGAGCCACCACTGCTAGATACAGGCTAGCCTTCACATAAGGTACAATATCCACTGCTAGATACAGGCTAGCCTTCACATAAGGTACAATATCCACTGCTAGATACAGGCTAGCCTTCATATAAGGTACAATATCCACTGCTAGATACAGGCTAGCCTTCATATAAGGTACAATATCCACTGCTAGATACAGGCTAGCCTTCACATAAGGTACAATATCCACTGCTAGATACAGGCTAGCCTTCATATAAGGTACAATATCCACTGCTAGATACAGGCTAGCCTTCATATAAGGTACAATATCCACTGCTAGATACAGGCTAGCCTTCATATAAGGTACAATATCCACTGCTAGATACAGGCTAGCCTTCATATAAGGTACAATATCCACTGCTAGATACAGGCTAGCCTTCATATAAGGTACAATATCCACTGCTAGATACAGGCTAGCCTTCACATAAGGTACAATATCCACTGCTAGATACAGGCTAGCCTTCATATAAGGTACAATATCCACTGCTAGATACAGGCTAGCCTTCACATAAGGTACAATATCCACTGCTAGATACAGGCTAGCCTTCACATAAGGTACAATATCCACTGCTAGATACAGGCTAGCCTTCATATAAGGTACAATATCCACTGCTAGATACAGGCTAGCCTTCATATAAGGTACATAGCCTTCCCCGTAGCTCAGTTGGTAGAGCATGGTGTTTGCAACGCCAGGGTTGTGGGTTCGATTCCCACGGGGGGCCAAGTACGAAAAAAATGTATGAAATGAAAAAAATGAAATGTATGCATTCACTACTGTAAGTCGCTCTGGATAAGAGCGTCTGCTAAATGACTAAAATGTAAATGTAAAATGTACAATATCCACTGCTAGATACAGGCTAGCCTTCATATAAGGTACAATATCCACTGCTAGATACAGGCTAGCCTTCATATAAGGTACAATATCCACTGCTAGATACAGGCTAGCCTTCATATAAGGTACAATATCCACTGCTAGATACAGGCTAGCCTTCACATAAGGTACAATATCCACTGCTAGATACAGGCTAACCTTCACATAAGGTACAATATCCACTGCTAGATACAGGCTAACCTTCATATAAGGTACAATATCCACTGCTAGATACAGGCTAGCCTTCATATAAGGTACAATATCCACTGCTAGATACAGGCTAGCCTTCATATAAGGTACAATATCCACTGCTAGATACAGGCTAACCTTCACATAAGGTACAATATCCACTGCTAGATACAGGCTAACCTTCATATAAGGTACAATATCCACTGCTAGATACAGGCTAGCCTTCATATAAGGTACAATATCCACTGCTAGATACAGGCTAGCCTTCATATAAGGTACAATATCCACTGCTAGATACAGGCTAGCCTTCACATAAGGTACAATATCCACTGCTAGATACAGGCTAGCCTTCACATAAGGTACAATATCCACTGCTAGATACAGGCTAGCCTTCATATAAGGTACAATATCCACTGCTAGATACAGGCTAGCCTTCATATAAGGTACAATATCCACTGCTAGATACAGGCTAGCCTTCATATAAGGTACATAGCCTTCCCCGTAGCTCAGTTGGTAGAGCATGGTGTTTGCAACGCCAGGGTTGTGGGTTCGATTCCCACGGGGGGCCAAGTACGAAAAAAATGTATGAAATGAAAAAAATGAAATGTATGCATTCACTACTGTAAGTCGCTCTGGATAAGAGCGTCTGCTAAATGACTAAAATGTAAATGTAAAATGTACAATATCCACTGCTAGATACAGGCTAGCCTTCATATAAGGTACAATATCCACTGCTAGATACAGGCTAGCCTTCATATAAGGTACAATATCCACTGCTAGATACAGGCTAGCCTTCATATAAGGTACAATATCCACTGCTAGATACAGGCTAGCCTTCACATAAGGTACAATATCCACTGCTAGATACAGGCTAACCTTCACATAAGGTACAATATCCACTGCTAGATACAGGCTAACCTTCATATAAGGTACAATATCCACTGCTAGATACAGGCTAGCCTTCATATAAGGTACAATATCCACTGCTAGATACAGGCTAGCCTTCATATAAGGTACAATATCCACTGCTAGATACAGGCTAGCCTTCATATAAGGTACAATATCCACTGCTAGATACAGGCTAACCTTCACATAAGGTACAATATCCACTGCTAGATACAGGCTAACCTTCATATAAGGTACAATATCCACTGCTAGATACAGGCTAGCCTTCATATAAGGTACAATATCCACTGCTAGATACAGGCTAGCCTTCATATAAGGTACAATATCCACTGCTAGATACAGGCTAGCCTTCATATAAGGTACAACATCCACTGTTATAACTATTTTTGAGAAAAAGCGGCTTCATCCAATTTTACATTTTTAGAAAGTAGACATGGCCTTGATACACTGTAAGTTACATGGTAGCCTATTTTTGATATTATAGAAAGTAAATGGTTGATGTTCTTCAGGAAGGAAAGAAGGCCTATAGGCGGGTTTAAACGAGTTCCACAATGTTCCCTTTCTGTAGTCATGTTAATGTTCTATAGTCATGTTAATGTTCCCTTTCTGTAGTCATGTTAATGTTCCCTTTCTGTAGTCATGTTAATGTTCCCTTTCTGTAGTCATGTTAATGTTCCCTTTCTGTAGTCATGTTAATGTTCCCTTTCTGTAGTCATGTTAATGTTCCCTTTCTGTAGTCATGTTAATGTTCCCTTTCTGTAGTCATGTTAATGTTCCCTTTCTGTAGTCATGTTAATGTTCCCTTTCTGTAGTCATGTTAATGTTCCCTTTCTGTAGTCATGTTAATGTTCCCTTTCTGTAGTCATGTTAATGTCATTTACTGTCCATACAAACACATGTATTCTCATGTTCAAACGTATGAAGTTCCCGTAGTTCTTTTTATAGACAAAGAAGAACTATCAAGGTGTGAAATAATATTATCTACTTATTTATTTTTATTAAGTTTCCCACGGAGCCACAACCAATGTGTCGCACACGCATGGACGAAAGAGTTCGCTTCTGCTGCAGCATTCGCTGTGAAATGTAATGCATTGTGGCAGTGCATCGGTCTGTGATCTTACTGCTTGGAGGCCAGGAGTCCTGCTGGTTGTCTGTGATCTTACTGCTTGGAGGCCAGGAGTCCTGCTGGTTGTCTGTGATCTTACTGCTTGGAGGCCAGGAGTCCTGCTGGTTGTGTGTGGCTCTGTTGCATTCTGAAGACTTTCCCCTCCCCTAAGGAACACAACACACCACAGTCAAGGGATTTCTAATAGCACAAGTTGAAAGAGAGAGTCTGTGTACCTGGTGGGTCTGTGTACCTGGTGGGTCTGTGTACCTGGTGGGTGTGTGTACCTGGTGGGTGTGTGTACCTGGTGGGTCTGTATACCTGGTGGGTGTGTGTACCTGGTGTGTGTGTGTACCTGGTGTGTGTGTGTGTGTGTGTGTGTGTGTGTGTGTGTGTGTGTGTGTGTGTGTGTGTGTGTGTGTGTGTGTGTGTGTGTGTACCTGGTGGGTCTGTGTAGCTGGTGGGTGTGTGTACCTGGTGGGTCTGTGTACCTGGTGGGTCTGTATACCTGGTGGGTGTGTGTACCTGGTGTGTGTGTGTACCTGGTGTGTGTGTGTACCTGGTGTGTGTGTGTACCTGGTGGGTGTGTGTACCTGGTGGGTGTGTGTACCTGGTGTGTGTGTGTGTGTGTGTGTGTGTGTGTGTGTGTGTGTGTGTGTGCACCTGGTGTGTGTGTGTACCTGGTGGGTGTGTATACCTGGTGGGTCTGTGTACCTGGTGGGTCTGTGTACCTGGTGGGTGTGTGTACCTGGTGGGTGTGTGTACCTGGTGGGTCTGTGTACCTGGTGGGTGTGTGTACCTGGTGGGTCTGTATACCTGGTGGGTCTGTGTACCTGGTGGGTCTGTATACCTGGTGGGTGTGTGTACCTGGTGGGTGTGTGTACCTGGTGTGTGTGTGTACCTGGTGGGTGTGTGTGTGTACCTGGTGGGTGTGTGTGTGTGTGTGTGTGTGTGTACCTGGTGTGTGTGTACCTGGTGGGTCTGTGTACCTGGTGGGTCTGTGTACCTGGTGGGTCTGTGTACCTGATGGGTGTGTATACCTGGTGGGTCTGTGTACCTGGTGGGTCTGTGTAGCTGGTGGGTCTGTGTACCTGGTGGGTGTGTGTACCTGGTGGGTGTGTATACCTGGTGGGTCTGTGTACCTGGTGGGTGTGTGTACCTGGTGGGTGTGTGTACCTGGTGGGTCAGTGTACCTGGTGGGTCTGTGTACCTGGTGGGTGTGTGTACCTGGTGGGTCTGTGTACCTGGTGGGTGTGTGTACCTGGTGGGTCTGTGTACCTGGTGGGTGTGTATACCTGGTGGGTCTGTGTACCTGGTGGGTCTGTGTACCTGGTGGGTCTGTGTACCTGGTGGGTGTGTATACCTGGTGGGTCTGTGTACCTGGTGGGTCTGTGTATCTGGTGGGTGTGTATACCTGGTGGGTCTGTGTACCTGGTGGGTCTGTGTACCTGGTGGGTCTGTGTACCTGGTGGGTGTGTATACCTGGTGGGTCTGTGTACCTGGTGGGTGTGTGTACCTGGTGGGTCTGTGTACCTGGTGGGTGTGTATACCTGGTGGGTCTGTGTACCTGGTGGGTCTGTGTACCTGGTGGGTCTGTGTACCTGGTGGGTGTGTATACCTGGTGGGTCTGTGTACCTGGTGGGTCTGTGTACCTGGTGGGTGTGTATACCTGGTGGGTCTGTGTACCTGGTGGGTGTGTGTACCTGGTGGGTGTGTATACCTGGTGGGTCTGTGTACCTGGTGGGTCTGTGTACCTGGTGGGTCTGTGTACCTGGTGGGTGTGTGTACCTGGTGGGTGTGTGTACCTGGTGGGTCTGTGTACCTGGTGGGTGTGTGTACCTGGTGTGTGTGTACCTGGTGGGTCTGTGTACCTGGTGGGTCTGTGTACCTGATGGGTGTGTATACCTGGTGGGTCTGTGTACCTGGTGGGTCTGTGTACCTGGTGGGTGTATGTACCTGGTGGGTGTGTGTACCTGGTGGGTGTGTATACCTGGTGGGTCTGTGTACCTGGTGGGTCTGTGTACCTGGTGGGTGTGTGTACCTGGTGGGTGTGTGTACCTGGTGGGTCTGTGTACCTGGTGGGTCTGTGTACCTGGTGGGTGTGTGTACCTGGTGGGTCTGTGTACCTGGTGGGTCTGTGTACCTGGTGGGTCTGTGTACCTGGTGGGTCTGTGTACCTGGTGGGTGTGTATACCTGGTGGGTCTGTGTACCTGGTGGGTCTGTGTACCTGGTGGGTGTGTATACCTGGTGGGTCTGTGTACCTGGTGGGTGTGTGTACCTGGTGGGTGGGTGTACCTGGTGGGTGTGTGTACCTGGTGGGTGTGTGTGTGTGTGTGTGTGTGTGTGTGTGTGTGTGTGTGTGTGTGTGTGTGTGTGTGTGTGTGTGTGTGTGTACCTGGTGGGTCTGTGTACCTGGTGGGTCTGTATACCTGGTGGGTCTGTGTACCTGGTGGGTGTGTGTACCTGGTGGTTCTGTATACCTGGTGGGTGTGTGTACCTGGTGTGTGTGTGTCAGTCTGTCGGTCAGTGATGTGATGCCCTGCTCCAGTGTATCCAGAGTGTGGTGTTGAGGATCCTGCTCTCGGAAAACTCCTCTCAGACTCCTCAACGCTGACCGCACCAGCTGCAGCTCCTCAGCCTACACACACACACACACACACACACACCCCCACACACACACACACACACCCCCCCCCCCCCCCCCCCCCACACACACACACACACACACACACACACACACACACACACACATACAATATGTATATACACACTGAACAAAAATATAAATGCAACATGCAACAATTTCTAAGATTTAGATAAGAGTAACAGTTCATCAGGAAACCAGAGAATTGAAATAAATTCATTAGGCCCTAATCTATGGATTTCACATGACTGGGAATACAGATATGCATCTGTTGGTCACAGATACCTTTAAAAAAAAAAATTGTGGTGTGGATCAGAAAACCAGTCATCTCCTTCACATAGAGTTGATCAGGCTGTTGATTGTGGCCTGTGGAATATTGTCCCACTCCTCTTCAATGGCTGTGCGAAGTTGGTGGATATTGGTGGGAACTGGAACACTCTGTCATACACGTCAATCCAGAGCATCCCAAACATGCTCAATGGGTGACATGTCTGGTGAGTATAAAGGCCATGTAAGAACTGGGTCAGTATTCGTGTTGTTGTGGTCAGTAGTTGTGGTCAGTAGTTGTGTTGTTGTGGTCAGTATTCGTGTTGTTGTGGTCAGTAGTTGTGTTGTTGTGGTCAGTAGTTGTGGTCAGTAGTTGTGGTCAGTATTCGTGTTGTTGTGGTCAGTAGTTGTGGTCAGTAGTTGTGGTCAGTATTCGTGTTGTTGTGGTCAGTAGTTGTGGTCAGTAGTTGTGGTCAGTAGTTGTGGTCAGTAGTTGTGGTCAGTAGTTGTGGTCTGTAGTTGTGGTCAGTAGTTGTGGTCAGTAGTTGTGATCAGTAGTTGTGATCAGTAGTTGTGGTCAGTAGTTGTGTGGTCAGTAGTTGTGATCAGTAGTTGTGTGGTCAGTAGTTGTGGTCAGTAGTTGTGATCAGTAGTTGTGTGGTCAGTAGTTGTGGTCAGTAGTTGTGGTCAGTAGTTGTGTGGTTCAGTAGTTGTGTGGTTCCGTAGTTGTGGTCTGTAGTTGTGGTTCAGTAGTTGTGTGGTCAGTAGTTGTGGTCAGTAGTTGTGATCAGTAGTTGTGATCAGTAGTTGTGTGGTCAGTAGTTGTGGTCAGTAGTTGTGGGGTCAGTAGTTGTGGTCAGTAGTTGTGGTCAGTAGTTGTGTGGTTCAGTAGTTGTGGTCAGTAGTTGTGGTTCAGTAGTTGTGGTTCAGTAGTTGTGGTCAGTAGTTGTGTGGTTCAGTAGTTGTGGTCAGTAGTTGTGTGGTTCAGTAGTTGTGTGGTTCAGTAGTTGTGTGGTCAGTAGTTGTGGTCAGTAGTTGTGTGGTTCAGTAGTTGTGGTCAGTAGTTGTGGTCAGTAATTGTGGTTCAGTAGTTGTGGTCAGTAGTTGTGGTTCAGTAGTTGTGGTCAGTAGTTGTGTGGTTCAGTAGTTGTGGTCAGTAGTTGTGGTTCAGTAGTTGTGGTCAGTAGTTGTGGTTCAGTAGTTGTGTGGTCAGTAGTTGTGGTCAGTAGTTGTGGTTCAGTAGTTGTGGTTCAGTAGTTGTGTGGTCAGTAGTTGTGGTTCAGTAGTTGTGGTTCAGTAGTTGTGGTTCAGTAGTTGTGGTTCAGTAGTTGTGGTTCAGTAGTTGTGGTCAGTAGTTGTGGTTCAGTAGTTGTGTGGTCAGTAGTTGTGGTCAGTAGTTATGGTCAGTAGTTGTGGTCAGTAGTTGTGTGGTCAGTAGTTGTGGTCAGTAGTTGTGGTCAGTAGTTGTGGTTCAGTAGTTGTGGTTCAGTAGTTGTGTGGTCAGTAGTTGTGGTCAGTAGTTGTGGTCAGTAGTTGTGGTTCAGTAGTTGTGGTCAGTAGTTGTGTGGTTCAGTAGTTGTGGTTCAGTAGTTGTGGTTCAGTAGTTGTGGTCAGTAGTTGTGGTTCAGTAGTTGTGGTCAGTAGTTGTGGTTCAGTAGTTGTGTGGTTCAGTAGTTGTGTGGTTCAGTAGTTGTGGTTCAGTAGTTGTGGTCAGTAGTTGTGGTTCAGTAGTTGTGGTCAGTAGTTGTGGTTCAGTAGTTGTGTGGTCAGTAGTTGTGGTCAGTAGTTGTGTGGTCAGTAGTTGTGGTCAGTAGTTGTGGTCAGTAGTTGTGGTTCAGTAGTTGTGGTCAGTAGTTGTGGTTCAGTAGTTGTGGTCAGTAGTTGTGTGGTTCAGTAGTTGTGGTTCAGTAGTTGTGTGGTCAGTAGTTGTGTGGTTCAGTAGTTGTGGTTCAGTAGTTGTGGTCAGTAGTTGTGGTCAGTAGTTGTGGTTCAGTAGTTGTGGTCAGTAGTTGTGTGGTTCAGTAGTTGTGGTTCAGTAGTTGTGGTCAGTAGTTGTGGTTCAGTAGTTGTGTGATCAGTAGTTGTGTGGTCAGTAGTTGTGGTCAGTAGTTGTGGTCAGTAGTTGTGATCAGTAGTTGTGGTCAGTAGTTATGGTCAGTAGTTGTGGTCAGTAGTTGTGTGGTCAGTAGTTGTGGTCAGTAGTTGTGGTCAGTAGTTGTGGTTCAGTAGTTGTGGTTCAGTAGTTGTGTGGTCAGTAGTTGTGGTCAGTAGTTGTGGTCAGTAGTTGTGGTTCAGTAGTTGTGGTCAGTAGTTGTGTGGTTCAGTAGTTGTGGTTCAGTAGTTGTGGTTCAGTAGTTGTGGTCAGTAGTTGTGGTTCAGTAGTTGTGGTCAGTAGTTGTGGTTCAGTAGTTGTGGTCAGTAGTTGTGGTTCAGTAGTTGTGTGGTCAGTAGTTGTGGTCAGTAGTTGTGTGGTCAGTAGTTGTGGTCAGTAGTTGTGGTCAGTAGTTGTGGTTCAGTAGTTGTGGTCAGTAGTTGTGGTTCAGTAGTTGTGGTCAGTAGTTGTGTGGTTCAGTAGTTGTGGTTCAGTAGTTGTGTGGTCAGTAGTTGTGTGGTTCAGTAGTTGTGGTTCAGTAGTTGTGGTCAGTAGTTGTGGTCAGTAGTTGTGGTTCAGTAGTTGTGGTCAGTAGTTGTGTGGTTCAGTAGTTGTGGTTCAGTAGTTGTGGTCAGTAGTTGTGGTTCAGTAGTTGTGTGATCAGTAGTTGTGTGGTCAGTAGTTGTGGTCAGTAGTTGTGGTCAGTAGTTGTGATCAGTAGTTGTGATCAGTAGTTGTGATCAGTAGTTGTGATCAGTAGTTGTGTGGTCAGTAGTTGTGATCAGTAGTTGTGATCAGTAGTTGTGATCAGTAGTTGTGTGGTCAGTAGTTGTGATCAGTAGTTGTGTGGTCAGTAGTTGTGGTCAGTAGTTGTGGTCAGTAGTTGTGATCAGTAGTTGTGATCAGTAGTTGTGATCAGTAGTTGTGTGGTCAGTAGTTGTGATCAGTAGTTGTGATCAGTAGTTGTGATCAGTAGTTGTGTGGTCAGTAGTTGTGGTCAGTAGTTGTGGTCAGTAGTTGTGTGGTTCAGTAGTTGTGTGGTTCAGTAGTTGTGGTCAGTAGTTGTGGTCAGTAGTTGTGGTCAGTAGTTGTGTGGTTCAGTAGTTGTGGGGTCAGTAGTTATGGTCAGTAGTTGTGGTCAGTAGTTGTGGGGTCAGTAGTTGTGGTCAGTAGTTGTGGTCAGTAGTTGTGGTTCAGTAGTTGTGGTCAGTAGTTGTGTGGTTCAGTAGTTGTGGTCAGTAGTTGTGGTCAGTAGTTGTGGTTCAGTAGTTGTGGTTCAGTAGTTGTGGTTCAGTAGTTGTGTGGTCAGTAGTTGTGGTCAGTAGTTGTGGTCAGTAGTTGTGTGGTCAGTAGTTGTGTGGTCAGTAGTTGTGGTCAGTAGTTGTGGTCTGTAGTTGTGGTCAGTAGTTGTGGTCAGTAGTTGTGGTCAGTAGTTGTGTGGTTAGTAGTTGTGGTCAGTAGTTGTGGTCAGTAGTTGTGTTGTTGTGGTCAGTAGTTGTGGTCAGTAGTTGTGTTGTTGTGGTCAGTAGTTGTGGTCAGTAGTTGTGTTGTTGTGGTCAGTAGTTGTGCTGTTGTGGTCAGTTGTTGTGGTCAGTAGTTGTGTTGTTGTGGTCAGTAGTTGTGTTGTTGTGGTCAGTAGTTGTGGTCAGTGTCTAAACTACAGTTGTTGAAGTGAGATTAGAAGTGATCGGGTGAATGGAGACAGCTTCGCTCTACCCAATCAGAGCAGCAAGATCAACATACAGCCAGCCCTTCTCCATTTGTGCTATATAAATACTGCACTATGACCCACAAAACATATTTTCTAGATTCATGATAGTGTTGTTAGACAAAGTAAGGAAAGTGGACTTCAAAACGTGATGTACAGTAGTTTCATTGAAATTTGCAGCTGTTGTTGGTAAGTAATGAATCTGCTGGCTTCTGACGTGACTTACTGCATATTTAATGAAGGCAGTTGATGGGTTAATAAAACAGCTCTACCTCACATTTGAAAAGCAGAGAAGTAAAGGAAGATTTCATACGCTAGAAGTTTTACTCTGACTTGTTGGGGGACTGGTCAAAACGGCAGTTGTTTGGAAAAATTTTACATTTGAGTCATTTAGCAGACGGTTCTTATCCAGAGCAACTTACAGTAGTGAATGCATACATTTCATACATTTTTTTCCCCCGTACTGGTCCCCCCGTGGGAATCGAACCCACAACCCTGGCGTTGCAAAACACCATGCTCTACTAACTGAGCCACACGGGAAAATATGTTAATGCAGTCACTACAACAGCTGTATCATTAGATTGCTAACATATTTTATGTTAATTCAGTTACTACAACTGCTATATCATTAAATTGCTAACATATTTTTGTTCCGACAACAGATTTCAATAGTAGAAAAGTAGGCGGAAATGTCATTAATCATCTAACTTTTTGGGAAAGGGGTAAAAATGTCAGTTTATAAAAAGTTCCCGAAAATGTTGTTGTTGCGGTTACTAAAACAGCTATAACATTGGATCGGTACCAGATAATAATTTCAATTGAAAGGAAGTAGAGTTAGTTAGAATATCCTCTAACTGAAAGCAGCTGATTTGTGTGAAAAGTTGCATTTACAGTCAATGGAATGTTGGAAGTGATAATGTCACAATGGGACCTTTATAATGTTGAGGAAATGTCATGAAACGGAAGGAGGAAGCAAAGTTTAATAGTTTAAAAAGTAGAAAAGATGTGAAAATGTCAATCCAGACCAGTTTACACATTTAAAAGCTTAAAAGTGTAATAGGAGTTCAGTGCAGAAGAAGAAGAATTATGTCCAAGTTTTTGTAGTTCAATAAAACTGCCAACAATGTTCCCAATTTTCTGTTCTGTGAGAATCACTATTGGCTTTTCTCTAGAAGGTACTAGATCGGGGATCGGTAACTGGTGGCCCCTTTTTGTAGGCCCCCAGACCAATCGAACATATTATTGGCCTTTTCTCCCCATTGAAATGCATTGGGAGCTCATTTAAATATTGTTTATAGTTAAAAAAAATGATAAATATTTTCCTAAGCAATCTAAGTTGGGGCAGTCTGGACATTTGGAAGTTGGTTTCGTTTTAATAGCTTAAATCGTTTAAGCTCTAGAGTGGGCGGAATAAATATAGTAATAGTAATAATACTATGTAAGAAATATAGAGTTGTGCTCAATGATTTATTTTAGGAACTCAGTCGGGATCTCAAGGTATTGTTGAGAGTGTGAATATTTGTCACGACCTCTGCCGAAGTCGATGCCCCTCCTTGTTCGGGTGGTGCTCGGCGATCGACGTCACCGGTCTTCTAGCCATCATTGATCCATTTTTGATTATCCATTGGTTTTGTCTTGTCTTCCTTCACACCTGGTTCCAATCCCTTTAATTACATGCTGTTTATTTAACCCTCTGTTTTCCCCTCATGTCTTTGTCGGAGATTGTTTGGTGTTATTATGTTCGTGTATTTTGTATTGGTGTGCGACGGGAATGTTTACACATTGTTTCTTTATGTACGCTGAGATTGGAGTTTGTTTTAAAAATATACACTGCTCAAAAAAATAAAGGGAACACTTAAACAACACATCCTAGATCTGAATGAATGAATGAAATAATCTTATTAAATACTTTTTTCTTTACATAGTTGAATGTGCTGACAATAAAATCACACAAAAATAATCAATGGAAATCCAATTTATCAACCCATGTAGGTCTGGATTTGGAGTCACACTCAAAATTAAAGTGGAAAACCACACTACAGGCTGATCCAACTTTGATGTAATGTCCTTAAAACAAGTCATAATGAGGCTCAGTAGTGTGTGTGGCCTCCACGTGCCTGTATGTCCTCCCTACAACGCCTGGGCATGCTCCTGATGAGGTGGCGGATGGTCTCCTGAGGGATCTCCTCCCAGACCTGGACTAAAACATCCGCCAACTCCTGGACAGTCTGTGGTGCAACGTGGCGTTGGTGGATGGAGCGAGACATGATGTCCCAGATGTGCTCAATTGGATTCAGGTCTGGGGAACGGGCGGGCCAGTCCATAGCATCAATGCCTTCCTCTTGCAGGAACTGCTGACACACTCCAGCCACATGAGGTCTAGCATTGTCTTGCATTAGGAGGAACCCAGGGCCAACCGCACCAGCATATGGTCTCACAAGGGGTCTGAGGATCTCATCTCGGTACCTAATGGCAGTCAGGCTACCTCTGGCGAGCACATGGAGGGCTGTGCGGCCCCCCAAAGAAATGCCACCCCACACCATGACTGACCAACCGCCAAACCGGTCATGCTGGAGGATGTTGCAGGCAGCAGAACGTTCTCCACGGCGTCTCCAGACTCTGTCACGTCTGTCACGTGCTCAGTGTGAACCTGCTTTCATCTGTGAAGAGCACAGGGCGCCAGTGGCGAATTTGCCAATCTTGGTGTTCTCTGGCAAATGCCAAACGTCCTGCACGGTGTTGGACTGTAAGCACAACCCCCACCTGTGGACGTCGGGCCCTCATACCACCCTCATGGAGTCTGTTTCTGACCGTTTGAGCAGACACATGCACATTTGTGGCCTGCTGGAGGTCATTTTGCAGGGCTCTGGCAGTGCTCCTCCTGCTCCTCCTTGCACAAAGGCGGAGGTAGCGGTCCTGCTGCTGGGTTGTTGCCCTCCTACGGCCTCCTCCACGTCTCCTGATGTACTGGTCTGTCTCCTGGTAGCGCCTCCATGCTCTGGACACTACGCTGACAGACACAGCAAACCTTCTTGCCACAGCTCGCATTGATGTGCCATCCTGGATGAGCTGCACTACCTGAGCCACTTGTGTGGGTTGTAGACTCCGTCTCATGCTACCACTAGAGTGAAAGCACCGCCAGCTTTCAAAAGTGACCAAAACATCAGCCAGGAAGCATAGGAACTGAGAAGTGGTCTGTGGTCCCCACCTGCAGAACCACTCCTTTATTGGGGGTGTCTTGCTTATTGCCTATACTTTCCACCTGTTGTCTATTCCATTTGCACAACAGCATGTGAAATGTATTGTCAATCAGTGTTGCTTCCTAAGTGGACAGTTTGATTTCACAGAAGTGTGATTGACTTGGAGTTACATTGTGTTGTTTAAGTGTTCCCTTTATTTTTTTGAGCAGTGTACATCATTTATATCTGTTATTTGTTAACTCTGCCATGAACTGAGCAGCAGCAGTCCAGAACCATCAGTAGATCAGCACATTAGACGGGACATTCCTCAATTAAAGGGCCAGATGCACAGTTAAAGGGGAATTACACCCCAAAATGTCTAAATTTGTTCGTTTTCTTCCAGACGCCCATAAAATGGCCTTATGTGATTTCAGCATTGACATGGACTCAGAACATCCATTATGACACCACTGTGGGGCTCTATAGGTCTTCTGATGTGATTTCAGCATTGACATTGACTCAAAACATAAAATGGCGTTGTTTCTCTATGAACTATTGTAATATTAAGTGAAAAATAATAGTAATCCAAAACCAGGAAAACTGAGACCATCATTTAGGAGAGAAAAAAAAACTGATTTTATAGAGTTGTTTATGAATGAACTGTTATTTGACCAGGTATATTGACAGAAAACACAGTTCACCACTTTCTGAGTAGCAGGAAAGAGGAGAATGTGCCTATTTGAAAGCTAGAAAGAAATGAGTAGCTGAAGACATTTCTAGCTCTTATGCTAGAAAAGGTTGGAGGCCCCTGCTATTAATGTGTATTAAACTACTCCAATTATATTAAGTTGGTTTCTCCTGCGCCTGACTTCCCTGACACCAACACACACAACAATGACAATAGTAGAATACACAAGGTGCAATTTCTAAATTTCTAAATGTGGTAGTGCATCTCAGCAGTTTTTCTCTTGTTATATCAGTCACTGAACAGTCACTGAATTAGCCCATGTCAGCTATCATGTTTTAGATTGGTAAGGTAGTCTAGCGACCAGCTATCTAATTACCGACCGGGGGGGGGGGGGGGGGCCCATTGATTTTGTTAGTCACTTTCACTCAGATATCATATTAGAAACAGTAAACATTTCTCTCCACCCTGCGGGACGGCTCTGACTGCATGTGTGGGGTACGGATGTGGCTACGGATGTGGCTACGGATGTGGCTACGGATGTGGGTACGGATGTGGGTACGGATGTGGGTACGGATGTGGGTACGGATGTGGGTACAGATGAGGGTACGGATGTGGGTACGGATGTGGGTACGGATGTGGGTACGCAGAACTACGGCCCCTCATGATGAGTTCAGACTGTTTGTGCCCCCACCCCCATTATAGTTGCCCATGCCTGCAGTAGATGTTTTACCATTGCCACGACAACGTCACAGCACCAATTTGCCTTGCCTTGCACAGACATCTTCTCTTCTCGTTTATGGCAGAATTGAGTGGAAAAAGTCTCTAAATGTTATCAAAACCCTCAGTGGCTAAACTCTCCAAGGCAGCTTCAAAAAACCCTCCGTGGCTAAACTCTCCAAGGCAGCTTCAAAAAACCCTCAGTGGCTAAACTCTCCAAGGCAGCTTCAAAAAACCCTCCGTGGCTAAACTCTCCAAGGCAGCTTCAAAAACCCTCCGTGGCTAAACTCTCCAAGGCAGCCTCAAAAAACCCTCCGTGGCTAAACTCTCCAATGCAGCCTCAAAAAACCCTCAGTGGCTAAACTCTCCAAGGCAGCCTCAAAAAACCCTCCGTGGCTAAACTCTCCAAGGCAGCCTCAAAAAACCCTACGTGGCTAAACTCTCCAAGGCAGCCTCAAAAAACCCTCCGTGGCTAAACTCTCCAAGGCAGCCTCAAAAACCCTCCGTGGCTAAACTCTCCAAGGCAGCCTCAAAAACCCTCCGTGGCTAAACTCTCCAAGTCAGCCTCAAAAACCCTCCGTGGCTAAACTCTCCAAGGCAGCCTCAAAAAACCCTCCGTGGCTAAACTCTCCAAGGCAGCCTCAAAAACCCTCCGTGGCTAAACTCTCCAAGGCAGCCTCAAAAACCCTCCGTGGTTAAACTCTCCAAGGCAGCCTCAAAAGTATCTGCATTTGTTGCTAGGCTCCTTTCTAAATAAAAGCCAGAAGACTTACCCCAGAGGGAAGGGGTGTGGCCGTGAGGTGGGGCGGGGCCTGGTCACCATGACGACTCATCATCTCCTGCAACATGTTGTCTTTACACTCCAGCTCTCTCTGCAAGCCAGCCTGTACACACACATGCAAACACACATGATGTATCTGTCTAACTGAAAAAATAACAAAGACATGTGGTGTTCTGTCTGTCTGTCTGTCTGTCTGTCTGTCTGTCTGTCTCTCTGTGTGTCTGTCTCTGTCTGTCTGTCTCTGTGTGTCTGTCTGTCTGTGTGTGTCTGTCTGTGTCTGTGTGTGTGTCTCTGTGTGTGTCTGTGTGTCTGTCTGTGTGTGTCGTCTGTGTGTGGTACTACCTTCTGCAGCTGGCTCTCCTCCAGTTTGTGTTTGTGCTGCTGCAGCAGTCGGTCCTTCTGTCCAAGTTCCTTCTACCACACACACACACACACACACACACACACACACACACACCACACACCACACACACACACCACACACACACACACACACACCACACACACACACACACACCACACACACACACACACACACACACACACACACACACACACACACACACATGAATGGAACATCCTACTCCCCTGTACAGTCCCAGACTGTAGACCCCAGAGAGAGAGAACCTACTCCCCTGTACAGTCCCAGACTGTAGACCCCAGAGAGAGAGAGAACCTACTCCCCTGTACAGTCCCAGACTGTAGACCCCAGAGAGAGAGAACCTACTCCCCTGTACAGTCCCATACTGTAGACCCCAGAGAGAGAGAACCTACTCCCCTGTACAGTCCCAGACTGTAGACCCCAGAGAGAGAGAGAACCTACTCCCCTGTACAGTCCCAGACTGTAGACCCCAGAGAGAGAGAGAACCTACTCCCCTGTACAGTCCCAGACTGTAGACCCCAGAGAGAGAGAACCTACTCCCCTGTACAGTCCCATACTGTAGACCCCAGAGAGAGAGAACCTACTCCCCTGTACAGTCCCAGACTGTAGACCCCAGAGAGAGAGAACCTACTCCCCTGTACAGTCCCATACTGTAGACCCCAGAGAGAGAGAGAGGATGTGTGTCTTACCTTGCACTCACTCAGCAACCTGCTGCTCTCATCCATCTTCCTCTGTAGCTCCGCCTATGACACAACCAACTGGGTCAATATGGATGGGAGTGCGTGTGTGTAGAAGGAACTTAATAGCTACTGCGGTGAGACATGCAGTCCCACTATCAGGACATCTTCACAACACAGTTATTGTCAGACCGCCTTGTTGACCTGATATCCAGCACAAATCCATTAACATTGTTGTGCAAGAGGAAGTTGGTTTGATGTTGATGATGGTTGGGAAGAAACGGATTACATGTCATCTGATTACAAAAAGGGTAACCAGTTACGTTACCAGCTAAAATATTGTAATCATGTTAACCTGTTAGGGATAGGGGGCAGTATTTGCACGGCCGGATAAAAAACGTACCCGATTTAATCTGGTTACTACTCCTGCCCAGTAACTAGAATATGCATATAATTATTGGCTTTGGATAGAAAACACCCTAAAATTTCTAAAACTGTTTGAATGGTGTCTGTGAGTATAACAGAACTCATTTGGCAGGCCAAAACCTGAGAAGATTCCTTACAGGAAGTGGCCTGTCTGACCATTTCTTGCCCTCCTTGATCATCTCTAACAAATACAGGGGATCTCTGGCATGACGTGACACTTCCTACGGCTCCCATGGGCTCTCAGAAGGCGGGAAAAAGCTGAACGATGTAATTCCATCCCCAGGCTGAAACACATTAGCGCGTTTGGCAAGTGCTCTATCAGAGGGCCATTAGACTGAGGCTCGTGCATGAGGGGATAGCATGCTTTTACTTTCACTCTCTTTGTAATAAAAAACGATTTCCCGGTCGGAATATTATCGCTTTTTTACGAGAAAAATGGCATAAAAATTGATTTTAAACAGCGGTTGACATGCTTCGAAGTACGGTAATGGAATATTTAGAAATGTTTTGTCACAAAATGCGCCTTGCTCGTCACCCTTATTTACCCTTTCGGATAGTGTCTTGAATGCACGAACAAAACGCCGCTATTTGGATATAACAATGGATTATTTGGGACCAAACCAACATTTGTTATTGAAGTAGAAGTCCTGGGAGTGCATTCTGACAAAGAACAGCAAAGGTAATAACATTTTTCTTATAGTAAATCTGACTTTGGTGAGTGCAAAACTTGCTGGGTGTCTAAATAGCTAGCCCTGTGATGCCGGGCTATCTACTTAGAATATTGCAAAATGTGCTTTCACCGAAAAGCTATTTTAAAATCGGACATATCGAGTGCATAGAGGAGTTCTGTATCTATAATTCTTAAAATAATTGTTATGTTTTTTTGTGAACGTTTATCGTGAGTAATTTAGTAAATTCACCGGCAGTGTTCGGTCGGAATGCTAGTCACATGCTAGTCACATGCTAATGTAAAAAGCTGGTTTTTGATATAAATATGAACTTGATTGAACAAAACATGCATGTATTGTATAACATAATGTCCTAGGGTTGTACTCTGATGAAGATCATCAAAGGTTAGTGCTGCATTTAGCTGTGGTTTGGGTTTATGTGACATTATATGCTAGCTTGAAAAATGGGTGTCTGATTATTTCTGGCTGGGTACTCTGCTGACATAATCTAATGTTTTGCTTTCGTTGTAAAGCCTTTTTGAAATCGGACAGTGTGGTTAGATTAACGAGAGTCTTGTCTTTAAAATGGTTTAAAATAGTCATATGTTTGAAAAATGGACGTTTTTGCATTTTTGAGGTATTTGAATATCGCGCCACGGGATTCAACTGGCTGTTGAGTAGGTGGGACGCTTGACGTTTATTCGCCACGTGAACAGGATACAGCAGGTGTAAAACAGTACAGTGTCATTCTTACCATGAGACCTCTTTCAAACAATGCAGTGATTATAACATAATAATAATAGAAAAAAGAAGGAAACATTTAATTAAAATTAAAACAAGAACTACAATGTGAATTAGAAACATGGGAATGCAAGTATATATAGGTTAGAGTCAGTACCTTATGGAGTGGGTGTATATACAGTGAGGGGGGAAAAAAGTATTTGATCCCCTGCTGATTTTGTACGTTTACCCACTGACAAAGAAAAAAATCAGTCTATAATTTTAATGGTAGGTTTATTTGAACAGTGAGAGACAGATTAACAACTAAAAAAATCCAGAAAAAACCATGTCAAAAATGTTATAAAATGATTTGCATTTTAATGAGGGAAATAAGTATTTGACCCCCCTCTCAATCAGAAAGATTTCTGTCTCCCAGGTGTCTTTTATACAGGTAACGAGCTGAGATTAGAGCACACTCTTAAAGGGAGTGCTCCTAATCTCATCTTGTTACCTGTATATAAGACACCTGTCCACAGAAGCAATCAATCAATCAGATCACAAACTCTCCACCATGGCCAAGACCAAAGAGCTCTCCAAGGATGTCAGGGACAAGATTGTAGACCTACACAAGGCTGGAATGGGCTACAAGACCATCGCCAAGCAGCTTGGTGAGAAGGTGAAAACAATTGGTTATTCGCAAATGGAAGAAACACAAAAGAACTGTCAATCTCCCTCGGCCTGGGGCTCCATGCAAGATCTCACCTCGTGGAGTTGCAATGATCATGAGAACGGTGAGGAATAGCCCAGAACTACACGGGAGGATCTTGTCAATGATCTCAAGGCAGCTGGGACCAGAGTCACCAAGAAAACAATTGGTAACACACTACGCCGTGAAGGACTGAAATCCTGCAGCGCCCGCAAGGTCCCCCTGCTCAAGAATACATATACATGCCCGTCTGAAGTTTGCCAATGAACATCTGAATGATTCAGAGGACAACTGGGTGAAAGTGTTGTGGTCAGATGAGACCAAAATGGAGCTATTTGGCATCAACTCAACTCGCCGTGTTTGGAGGAGGAATGCTGCCTATGACCCCAAGAACACCATCCCCACTGTCAAACATGGAGGTGGAAACATTATGATTTGTGGGTGTTTTTCTGCTAAGGGGACAGGACAACTTCACCGCATCAAAGGGACGATGGACGGGGCCATGTACCGTCAAATCTTGGGTGAGAACCTCCTTCCCTTAGCCAGGGCATTAAAAATGGGTCGTGGATGGGTATTCCAGCATGACAATGACCCAAAACACACAGCCAAGGCAACAAAGGAGTGGCTCAAGAAGAAGCACATTAAGGTCCTGGAGTGGCCTAGCCAGTCTCCACACCTTAATCCCATAGAAAATCTGTGGAGGGAGCTACCGAACGTCAGCCTCGAAACCTTAATGACTTGGAGAAGATCTGCAGAGAGGAGTGGGACAAAATCCCTCCTGAGATGTGTGCAAACCTGGTGGCCAACTACAAGAAACGTCTGACCTCTGTGATTGCCAACAAGGGTTTTGCCACCTAGTACTAAGTCATGTTTTGCAGGGGGGACAAATACTTATTTCCCTCATTAAAATGCAAATCATTTTATAACATTTTTGACATGCGTTTTTCTGGATTTTTGTTGTTGTTATTCTGTCTCTTACTGTTCAAATAAACCTACCAATAAAATTATAGACTGAACATTTGAACATCTTGGCCATGTTCTGTTATAATCTCCACCCGGCACAGCCAGAAGAGGACTGGCCACCCCTCATAGCCTGGTTCCTCTCTAGGTTTCTTCCTAGGTTTTGGCCTTTCTAGGGAGTTTTTCCTAGCCACCGTGCTTCTACACCTGCATTGCTTGCTGTTTGGGGTTTTAGGCTGGGTTTCTGTACAGCACTTTGAGATATCAGCTGATGTAACAAGGGCTTTATAAATACATTTGATTTGATTTGATTTTGATCATTTCTCTGTCAGTGGGCAAACGTACAAAATCAGCAGGGGATCAAATACTTTTTTCCCCCCACTGTATAGGTTGAAAAGTGACTGGTAGCAGGAATATATAAATACTATATGGTAATATCCTAATGGTAATATATACATGTAAACAGAATATATAAATACTACATGGTAATATCCTAATGGTAATATATACATGTAAACTGGAGTAGGTGACCAGTAGCAGGATAAATACTAATGGTAATGAATGGACAACATTGAAATGGAGTAATACATCTGGGGATGGGTATAGTCAGATAGTCTGTGGAGGGCAGAGCAGTAGCTGCACTACCTGGGGATGGGTATAGTCAGATAGTCTGTGGGAGAGGCAGAGCAGTAGCTGCACTACCTGGGGATGGGTATAGTCAGATAGTCTGTGAGGCAGAGCAGTAGCTGCACTACCTGGGGATGGGTATAGTCAGATAGTCTGTGGGCAGAGCAGTAGCTGCACTACCTGGGGATGGGTATAGTCAGATAGTCTGTGGGAGAGGCAGAGCAGTAGCTGCACTACCTGGGGATGGGTATAGTCAGATAGTCTGAGGCAGAGCAGTAGCTGCACTACCTGGGGATGGGTATAGTCAGATAGTCTGAGGCAGAGCAGTAGCTGCACTACCTGGGGATGGGTATAGTCAGATAGTCTGAGGCAGAGCAGTAGCTGCACTACCTGGGGATGGGTATAGTCAGATAGTCTGTGGGAGAGGCAGAGCAGTAGCTGCACTACCTGGGGATGGGTATAGTCAGATAGTCTGTGGGAGAGCAGTAGCTGCACTACCTGGGGATGGGTATAGTCAGATAGTCTGTGGGAGAGGCAGAGCAGTAGCTGCACTACCTGGGGATGGGTATAGTCAGATAGTCTGAGGCAGAGCAGTAGCTGCACTACCTGGGGATGGGTATAGTCAGATAGTCTGTGGGAGAGCAGTAGCTGCACTACCTGGGGATGGGTATAGTCAGATAGTCTGAGGCAGAGCAGTAGCTGCACTACCTGGGGATGGGTATAGTCAGATAGTCTGTGGGAGAGGCAGAGCAGTAGCTGCACTACCTGGGGATGGGTATAGTCAGATAGTCTGTGGGAGAGGCAGAGCAGTAGCTGCACTACCTGGGGATGGGTATAGTCAGATAGTCTGTGGGAGAGGCAGAGCAGTAGCTGCACTACCTGGGGATGGGTATAGTCAGATAGTCTGTGGGAGAGGCAGAGCAGTAGCTGCACTACCTGGGGATGGGTATAGTCAGATAGTCTGTGGGAGAGCAGTAGCTGCACTACCTGGGGATGGGTATAGTCAGATAGTCTGTGGGAGAGGCAGAGCAGTAGCTGCACTACCTGGGGATGGGTATAGTCAGATAGTCTGAGGCAGAGCAGTAGCTGCACTACCTGGGGATGGGTATAGTCAGATAGTCTGAGGCAGAGCAGTAGCTGCACTACCTGGGGATGGGTATAGTCAGATAGTCTGTGAGGCAGAGCAGTAGCTGCACTACCTGGGGATGGGTATAGTCAGATAGTCTGAGGCAGAGCAGTAGCTGCACTACCTGGGGATGGGTATAGTCAGATAGTCTGTGGGAGAGGCAGAGCAGTAGCTGCACTACCTGGGGATGGGTATAGTCAGATAGTCTGTGGGAGAGCAGTAGCTGCACTACCTGGGGATGGGTATAGTCAGATAGTCTGAGGCAGAGCAGTAGCTGCACTACCTGGGGATGGGTATAGTCAGATAGTCTGTGGGAGAGCAGTAGCTGCACTACCTGGGGATGGGTATAGTCAGATAGTCTGTGGGAGAGGCAGAGCAGTAGCTGCACTACCTGGGGATGGGTATAGTCAGATAGTCTGTGGGAGAGCAGTAGCTGCACTACCTGGGGATGGGTATAGTCAGATAGTCTGTGGGAGGGCAGAGCAGTAGCTGCACTACCTGGGGATGGGTATAGTCAGATAGTCTGTGGGAGAGGCAGAGCAGTAGCTGCACTACCTGGGGATGGGTATAGTCAGATAGTCTGTGGGAGAGGCAGAGCAGTAGCTGCACTACCTGGGGATGGGTATAGTCAGATAGTCTGAGGCAGAGCAGTAGCTGCACTACCTGGGGATGGGTATAGTCAGATAGTCTGTGAGGCAGAGCAGTAGCTGCACTACCTGGGGATGGGTATAGTCAGATAGTCTGTGGGAGAGCAGTAGCTGCACTACCTGGGGATGGGTATAGTCAGATAGTCTGAGGCAGAGCAGTAGCTGCACTACCTGGGGATGGGTATAGTCAGATAGTCTGTGGGAGAGGCAGAGCAGTAGCTGCACTACCTGGGGATGGGTATAGTCAGATAGTCTGAGGCAGAGCAGTAGCTGCACTACCTGGGGATGGGTATAGTCAGATAGTCTGTGGGAGAGGCAGAGCAGTAGCTGCACTACCTGGGGATGGGTATAGTCAGATAGTCTGTGGGAGAGCAGTAGCTGCACTACCTGGGGATGGGTATAGTCAGATAGTCTGAGGCAGAGCAGTAGCTGCACTACCTGGGGATGGGTATAGTCAGATAGTCTGAGGCAGAGCAGTAGCTGCACTACCTGGGGATGGGTATAGTCAGATAGTCTGTGGGAGAGCAGTAGCTGCACTACCTGGGGATGGGTATAGTCAGATAGTCTGAGGCAGAGCAGTAGCTGCACTACCTGGGGATGGGTATAGTCAGATAGTCTGAGGCAGAGCAGTAGCTGCACTACCTGGGGATGGGTATAGTCAGATAGTCTGTGAGGCAGAGCAGTAGCTGCACTACCTGGGGATGGGTATAGTCAGATAGTCTGAGGCAGAGCAGTAGCTGCACTACCTGGGGATGGGTATAGTCAGATAGTCTGAGGCAGAGCAGTAGCTGCACTACCTGGGGATGGGTATAGTCAGATAGTCTGTGGGAGAGGCAGAGCAGTAGCTGCACTACCTGGGGATGGGTATAGTCAGATAGTCTGAGGCAGAGCAGTAGCTGCACTACCTGGGGATGGGTATAGTCAGATAGTCTGTGGGAGAGGCAGAGCAGTAGCTGCACTACCTGGGGATGGGTATAGTCAGATAGTCTGAGGCAGAGCAGTAGCTGCACTACCTGGGGATGGGTATAGTCAGATAGTCTGAGGCAGAGCAGTAGCTGCACTACCTGGGGATGGGTATAGTCAGATAGTCTGAGGCAGAGCAGTAGCTGCACTACCTGGGGATGGGTATAGTCAGATAGTCTGTGGGAGGCAGAGCAGTAGCTGCACTACCTGGGGATGGGTATAGTCAGATAGTCTGTGGGAGAGCAGTAGCTGCACTACCTGGGGATGGGTATAGTCAGATAGTCTGTGGCAGAGCAGTAGCTGCACTACCTGGGGATGGGTATAGTCAGATAGTCTGTGGGAGAGCAGTAGCTGCACTACCTGGGGATGGGTATAGTCAGATAGTCTGTGGGAGAGGCAGAGCAGTAGCTGCACTACCTGGGGATGGGTATAGTCAGATAGTCTGTGGGAGAGGCAGAGCAGTAGCTGCACTACCTGGGGATGGGTATAGTCAGATAGTCTGTGGGAGAGGCAGAGCAGTAGCTGCACTACCTGGGGATGGGTATAGTCAGATAGTCTGTGGGAGAGGCAGAGCAGTAGCTGCACTACCTGGGGATGGGTATAGTCAGATAGTCTGTGGGAGAGCAGTAGCTGCACTACCTGGGGATGGGTATAGTCAGATAGTCTGTGGGAGAGGCAGAGCAGTAGCTGCACTACCTGGGGATGGGTATAGTCAGATAGTCTGAGGCAGAGCAGTAGCTGCACTACCTGGGGATGGGTATAGTCAGATAGTCTGTGGGAGAGCAGTAGCTGCACTACCTGGGGATGGGTATAGTCAGATAGTCTGTGGGAGAGCAGTAGCTGCACTACCTGGGGATGGGTATAGTCAGATAGTCTGTGGGAGAGCAGTAGCTGCACTACCTGGGGATGGGTATAGTCAGATAGTCTGAGGCAGAGCAGTAGCTGCACTACCTGGGGATGGGTATAGTCAGATAGTCTGTGGGAGAGCAGTAGCTGCACTACCTGGGGATGGGTATAGTCAGATAGTCTGTGGGAGAGGCAGAGCAGTAGCTGCACTACCTGGGGATGGGTATAGTCAGATAGTCTGTGGGAGAGCAGTAGCTGCACTACCTGGGGATGGGTATAGTCAGATAGTCTGTGGAGGGCAGAGCAGTAGCTGCACTACCTGGGGATGGGTATAGTCAGATAGTCTGTGGGAGAGCAGTAGCTGCACTACCTGGGGATGGGTATAGTCAGATAGTCTGTGGGAGAGGCAGAGCAGTAGCTGCACTATCCCCTGTAGGGCCTTCCGGTCGTGGGCGGTGCAGTTACCATACCAAACGGTGATACAACCAGTCCTCCACTTGAACTGCTATAGGGTTGAGATCCGGCGGCGACAGAGATGGCTGCCTCGCTTCGCGTTCTCAGGAAACTATGCAGTATTTCGTTTTTTTTTTATGTATCATTTCTTACATTGTTACCCCAGGAAATCTTAAGTTTTATCACATACAGTCGGGAGGAACTATTGGATATAAGAGCAACGCCAACTGACCAACATTACGACCAGGAATATGACTTTCCCCTAGAGGATCCTCTGTTTGGACCACCACCCAGGACAATGGATCGGATCCCAGCCGGCGACCCAAAACAACGGCGCTGCAGAAGGGGCAGATGGAGCGGTCTTCTGGTCAGGCTCCGTAGACGGGCACATTGCGCACCGCTCCCGAGTTTACTACTCGCCAACGTCCAGTCTCTTGACAACAAGGTAGACGAAATCCGAGCAAGGGTTGCCTTCCAGAGAGACATCAGAGATTGTAACGTTCTTTGTTTCACGGAAACATGGCTCACTCGAGACATGCTATCTGAGTCGGTACAGCCACCTGGTTTCTTCACGCATCGCGCCGACGGAAACAAACATCTCTCTGGTAAGAAGAAGGGTGGGGGTGTATGCCTTATGATTAACGAGACGTGGTGTGATCATAACAACATACAGGAACTAAAGTCCTTTTGCTCACCTGACCTAGAATTCCTTAATCAAATGTTGATCGCATTATCTACCAAGAGAATTCTCTTCGATTATAATCACAGCCGCATATATCCCCCCCAAGCAGACACATCGATGGCCCTGAACGAACTTCATTTGACTCTATGTAAACTGGAAACCACATATCCTGAGGCTGCATTTATTGTAGCTGGGGATTTTAACAAGGCTAATCAGAAAACAAGACTCCCTAAATTATATCAGCATATCGAATGCGCTACCCGGGTGGAAAAAATCCTGGATCATTGTTACTCTAACTTCCGCGACGCATACAAAGCCCTGCCCCGCCCTCCTATCGGAAAATCTGACCACGACTCCATTTTGTTGCTCCCAGCCTATAGACAGAAACTAAAACAGGAAACGTCCATGCTCAGGTCTCTTCAACGCTGGTCCGACCAATCTGATTCCACGCTTCAAGATTGCTTCGATCACGTGAACTGGGATATGTTCCACATAGCGTCGGACAATAACATTGATGTATACGCTGATTCGGTGAGCGAGTTTTTTAGCAAGTGCATCGGTGATGTTGTACCCACAGCATCTATTAAAACATTCCTCAACCAGAAACAGTGGATTGATGGCAGCATTCGTGCAAAACTGAAAGTGCGAACCACTGCTTTTAATCAGGGCAAGGTGACCGGAAACATTACCGAATACAAACAGTGTAGCTATTCCCTCCGCAAGGCAATCAAACAAGCTAAGCGTCAGTATAGAGACAAAGTAGAGTCACAATTCAACTGCTAAGACATGAGAGGTATGTGGCAGGGTCTACAGTCAATCACAGACTACAAAAAGAAAACCAGCCCCGTCGCGGACCACAATGTCCTGCTCCCAGACAAACTAAACAACTTCTTTGCTCGCTTTGAGGCCAATACAGTGCCAACGACACGACCCGCTACCAAAACCTTCAAGCTCTCCTTCACCAACGTGAGTAAAGCATTTAAACGTGTTAACCCTCGCAAGGCTGCCGGCCCAGACGGCATCCCTAGCCGCGTCCTCAGAGCATGCGCAGGCAAGCTGGCTGGTGTGTTTACGGACATATTCAATCAATCCTTATCCCAGTCTGCTGTTCCCACATGCTTCAAGAGGGCCACCATTGTTCCAGTTCCCAAGAAAGCTAAGGTAACTGAGCTAAATGACTATCGCCCCGTAGCACTCACCTCCGTCATCAAGCAGTGCTTTGAGAGACTAGTCAAGGATCATATCACCTCCACCCTACCTGACACCCTAGACCCACTCCAATTTGCTTACCGCCCCAATAGGTCCACAGACGATGCAATCGCAATCACACTGCACACTGCCCTAACTCATCTGGACAAGAGGAATAACTATGTAAGAATGCTGTTCATCGACTACAGCTCAGCATTTAACACCATAGTACCCTCCAAACTTGTCATTATGCTCAAGATCCTAGGTCTCGACCCCGCCCTGTGCAACTGGGTCCTGAACTTCCTGACGGGACGCCCCCCAAAGGTGGTGAGGGTAGGAAACAACATCTCCACCCCACTGATCCTCAACACTGGGGCCCCACAAAGGTGCGTTCTCAGCCCTCTCCTGTACTCCCTGTTCACCCACGACTGCGTGGCCGTTATCAAGTTTGCAGACGACACTACAGTGGTAGGCTTGATTACCAACAATGACGAGACGGCCTACAGGGAGGAGGTGAGGGCCCTCGAAGTGTGGTGTCAGGAAAATAACCTCACACTCAACGTCAACAAAACAAAGGAGATGATCGTGGACTTCAGGAAACAGCAGAGGGAGCACCCCCCTATCCACATCGACGGGACAGTAGTGGAGAAGGTGGAACATTTAAGTTCCTCGGCGTACACGTCACGGACAAACTGAAATGGTCCACCCACACAGACAGCGTGGTGAAGAAGGTGCAACAGCCCCTCTTCAACCTCAGGAGGCTGAAGAAATTTGGCTTGTCACCAAAAACACTCAAACTTTTACAGATGCACAATCGAGAGCATCCTGTCGGGCGGTATCACCGCCTGGTACGGCAGCTGCTCCGCCCACAATCGTAAGGCTCTCCAGAGGGTAGTGAGGTCTGCAGAACGCATCACCGGGGTAAACTACCTGCCCTCCAGGACACCTACACCACCCGATGTCACAGGAAGGCCAAAAAGATCATCAAGGACAACAACCACCCGAGCCACTGCCTGTTGACCCCGCTATCATCCAGAAGGCGAGGTCAGTACAGGTGCATCAAAGCTGGGACCGAGAGACTGAAAAACAGCTTCTATCTCAAGGCCATCAGACTGTTAAACAGCCATCACTAACATTGAGTGGCTGCTGCCAACATACTGACTCAATCTCTAGCCACTTAATAATTAAAAATTGGATGTAATAAATGTATCTCTAGTCACTTTAAACAATGCCACTTTATATAATGTTTACATACTCTGCATTACTCATCTTATATGTATATACTGTACTCTATACCATCTACTGCATCTTGCCTATGCCGTTCGGCCATCGCTCATTCATATATTTTTATGTACATATTCTTATTCATTCCTTTACACTTGTGTGTATAAGGTAGTTGTTGTGAAATTGTTAGATTACTTGCTAGATATTACTACATGGTTGGAACTAAAAGCACAAGCATTTCGCTACACTCGCAATAACATCTGCTAACCATGTGTATGTGGCAAATAAAATTTGATTTGATTTATGGATGTTCTCCAATGGTGCAGCTGTAAAAGTTCCTGAGAATCTGAGGGGCCATTCCAAATCGTTTCAGCCTCCTGAGGGAGAAGAGAGACATTGCTGTTATGGTGTGAGAGGACCATGTGAAGTCCTCAGTGAGGAGGAACTTGACCCTCTCCACTGCAGCTACATCGATGTGGAATCCACCTTGTTCCTATATTGTCCATTTTCCAGGTTGATGGCTCTACGGAGGTCGTAGCGGGACTTCTTGTACACGTCCTCAGGCGTATCCTTGGGGTTGGCTGCAATAGCCCTGTGTGCGG